>NC_034179.2:47924648-48219339 GCF_002021735.2 Oncorhynchus kisutch
GGATCCATTCCGTTGTCCTGGGTGAAAGGCAGAACACAGGATCCGCTTCGCGAAAGTCATATTCTTGGTCGTACTGATGGTGAGTTGACGCTGCTCTTATGTTCAGGAGTTCTTCTCGACTGTATGTAATGAAACCTAAGATTGCCTGGGGTACTAATGTAAGAAATAACACGTAAAAAAAAAAAAAACTGCATAGTTTCCTAGGAACGCGAAGCGAGGCGGCCATCTCTGTCGGCGCCTCTCCCATCTCCTCTTTGGTTTATATAAGCAGGTACCCACGTGCCATCTCCTCATTGGTTATACCCATGTAAAATAACAACTCAATGTTTATATCCCAGGAAAAATTTGCTAGCAACAGCAAGGTAGCTAAATAGGACAAATTAGCTAGCATGTGCAAGCTAACTAGCTAAATTGCCATAAATGTTTAATGCTTTTCGACCTGTCCCCAAATTAATGTAATTGGTTCAGAGTTTGTATTGGTGCACGAGGGCACACGCGCGCAGCCGGTTTGGGTTCCGTGATACTCAAGGGCGCATCACCAAAATATTTTTATTTGTCAAACGGCAACCAAGCATTGGTCATCATGTCACCAGAATTGTAACGGCATTCTTCGTTTGTAGAAAGAGAGTCGGACCGAAATGCAGCGTGGTGGTTACTCATGTTCTTTAATGAAGAAAAAGTGACGATACATGAAATAACTTAATAAATACAAAACAACAAACGGAACGTGAAACCTAATACAGCCTATCTGGTGAAACTACACAGAGACAGGAACAATCACCCACGAAATACAAAGCAAACTCAGGCTACCTAAATACGGTTCCCAATCAGAGGCAACGAGAAGCACCTGACTCTGATCGAGAACCGCCTCAGGCAGCCAAGCCTACACTCGACACACCCCTAATCAACCACAATCCCAATGCCTACAAAAAAAAACAATACGACAACACAATAACCCATGTCACACCCTGGCCTGAACAAATAATTAAAGAAAACACAAAATACTAAGACCAAGGCGTGACAGAACCCCCCCCCCCCCCCCCCCCCCCCCCCCCCAAGGTGCGGACTCCCGGACGCACCTCAAAACCATAGGGAGGGTCCGGGTGGGCGTCTGTCCATGGTGGCGGCTCCGGCTCGGGACGTGGACCCCACTCCATAAATGTCATAGTTCCTCCCCTTCGCGTCCTGGGCTAATCCACCCTCGCCGCCGACCATGGCCTAATAGTCCTCACCCAGAACCCCACAGAACTGAGGAGCAGCTCGTGACTGATGGGCAGCTCGGGACTGAGGGGCAGCTCGGGACTGAGGGGCAGCTCGGGACTGAGGGGCAGCTCGGGACTGAGGGGCAGCTCGGGACTGAGGGGCAGCTCGGAACTGAGGGGCAGCCCGGAACTGAGGGGCAGCCCGGAACTGAGGGGAAGCCCAGTACTGAGAGGAAGCCCAGTACTGAGATGAAGCTCAGGTAGGTAGTAGGCTCCGGTAGATCCTGGCTGGCTGGCGGATCTGGAAGATTCAGGTTGACTAGCAGATCTGGAAGATTCTGGTTGACTAGCAGATCTGGAAGATTCTGGTTGACTGGCGGATCTAGCTGCTCTATGCAGACTGACAGCTCTGACTGCTCCATGCAGGCTGACAGCTCCTTGCAGACTGGCAGCTCTTTGCAGACTGACAGCTCGGACTGCTCCATGCAGGCTGACAGCTCCTTGCAGACTGACAGCTCCTTGCAGACTGACCGCTCCCTGCAGACTGGCGGCTCCCTGCAGACTGGCAGCTCCCTGCAGACTGGCAGCTCCTTGCAGACTGGCAGCTCCTTGCAGACTGGCAGCTCCCTGCAGACTGGCAGCTCTTTGCAGACTGGCAGCTCCTTGCAGACTGGCAGCTCCTTGCAGACTGACAGCTCTGGCTGCTTCATGCAGACTGACAGCTCTGACTGCTCCATGCAGGCTGACAGCTCCTTGCAGACTGACAGCTCCTTGCAGACTGACAGCTCCCTGCAGACTGGCAGCTCCTTGCAGACTGACAGCTCTGACTGCTCCATGCAGGCTGACAGCTCCTTGCAGACTGACAGCTCCTTGCAGACTGGCAGCTCCTTGCAGACTGGCAGCTCCTTGCAGACTGGCAGCTCCTTGCAGACTGACAGCACCCTGCAGACTGGCAGCTCAGGCTGCTTCAAACAGGCAGGAGGCTCCGGCAGCGCAGGAGAGGAGGAAAACGCTGGCTACGCTGAACAGGCGGGAGACTCCGACAGCGCAGGAGAGGAGGAAAACGCTGGCTGTGCTGAACAGGCGGGAGACTCCGACAGCGCAGGAGGGAAGGAAGGCTCTGGCTGTGCTGAACAGGCGGGAGACACCGACAGAGCAGGAGAGGCGAGGCGCACTGTAGGCCTGATGCGTGGTGCGGGCACTGCTAGACACGCACAGGAAGCCTGGTGCGGGGAGCTGCTACCGGAGGACTGGTGTGTGGAGGTGGCTCTGGATAGACCGGACCGTGCAGGCGCACTGCAGCTCTTGAGCACCGAGCCTGCCCAAGCTTACCTGGCTCGATGCCCACTCTAGCCCGGCCAATACAAAGGGCTGGTATGAACCATACCGGGCTATGCACCCGCACTGGAGACACCGTGCGCTCACTAGCATAACACGGTGCCTGCCCGGTCTCTTTAGCCCCCCGGTAAGCACAGGGAGTTTGCGCAGGTCTCCTACCTGGCATAGCCATACTCCCTGTAAGCCCCCCCCCAATAAATTTTTGGGGCTGACTCTCAGGCTTCCATCCGCGTCGCCGTGCTGCCTCTTCATACCAGTGCCTCTCTGCTTTAGCGGCCTCTAGTTCTTCCTTGGGACGGCGATATTCTCCAGGCTGAGCCCAGGGTCCTTTTCCGTCCAGTTCCTCCTCCCATGTCCAATTCTCCAAGTGATGCAGCCTCTCCCACTGCAACTGCTCTTCACGATTAGCAGGGAGAGTTGGCTCAGGTCTGACACCCGACTCAGCCACTCTCCCTCTGAGCCCCCCCCCAATACATTTTTGGGGCTGCTTTTCGGGTTTCCTTGCCAACCGTGTTCCCTCGTATCGTCGGCTCTTATCTCCGGCTGCCTCTGCTCTCCTAAGTGCCTCCACCTGTTCCCATGGGAGGCGATCTCTTCCAGCCAGTATCTCCTCCCAAGTGTAACAACCTTTGCCATCCAATACGTCTTCCCATGTCCATTCCTCCTTTCGCTTTTCCTGCGGTCGCTGCCTGTAACCACGCCGCTCGGTCCGTGTGTGGTGGGTGATTCTGTAACGGCGTTCTTCGTTTGTAGAAAGAGAGTCGGACCGAAATGCAGCGTGGTGGTTACTCATGTTCTTTAATGAAGAAAAAGTGACGATACATGAAATAACTTAATAAATACAAAACAACAAACGGAACGTGAAACCTAATACAGCCTATCTGGTGAAACTACACAGAGACAGGAACAATCACCCACGAAATACAAAGCGAGCTCAGGCTACCTAAATACGGTTCCCAATCAGAGGCAACGAGAAGCACCTGACTCTGATCGAGAACCGCCTCAGGCAGCCAAGCCTACACTCGACACACCCCTAATCAACCACAATCCCAATGCCTACAAAAAAAAACAATACGACAACACAATAACCCATGTCACACCCTGGCCTGAACAAATAATTAAAGAAAACACAAAATACTAAGACCAAGGCGTGACAAGAATAAGAGCATTTATTCCATCAGCTAATAAACTGCATGCTTTCCCCAAGTCATAGTGGGCGGACCACACAACATATAATGGTTATTAAATAATATGCGCATCAAGGCGTTTCCACTGCCATTTCTCACATAATTAATTTTATAGAAACAAAAAGACCCCTCCTTGACTAGCTTATTTTGTTGTTTCCATTATACTTGTCATGAAATGTTTTATCCGTCATGTACTTTACTCACATAAAAAGGTTGGATGGAAATCAATCTTAAATATATGGTATGACTGTACTGTAGAGATTGAGATTTGATCCCAAAATTCCATCAGCGAAACAAAATTGCACATAAGTGGAAATTCTCAGAGCATACCATATTGCAATGCCAGCCAAGGTTGCTGACATTTGGTACATCATTTTGATAAAAAGAGACACATGGTGTCTCCATATTGTGAGGACCTGTACTCCATATAGGCATCCAGAGATTGTATCCCAAATGGCACCCTATTCTGGGCACATGAGGAAAACAATAGGGCTCTGGTCAAAAGTAGTGCACTGTATAGAGAATAGGACGCCCATTGGGACACACTTACTAGAAAATCTCAGAGGTGGAGAATGTAAATTGCAATAATGAAACATGACAATTGAGTGTCCCAGGGTGACGATTGTATTCTGAAGGTTATGGCTACATCCCAAATGGCATTCTATTCCCTACATAATTCCAAAAGTAGTGCATTATTTAGGGAATAGGGTGCCATTTGGGGCGTAGACTATTTCACTCCAGTCCTATTTGGCCAAAGCTTTCGAGGGAATGATGTAAAGGTCAACTAATACAGCTGCAGGAGCGGGAGCGTGTGGTTGCGAGAACACAATTCGCATGAAAATTACATCCAGAGAACTGAAGTAGTTCCCCAAACAGCAAGAGTAAACAGGAAAGTTGGTCAAAGGAGTCATATATTCAATAGAATAGACAGCATAGTCCCAGCTGGGGAGCAAATAGAATAGAATTGCATAGCATATGGCCTAGAGTGTATTGTGGTTGGTAGTTTTGTTGTCATGAGCAGGTATTTGTGTTGTATTTATGTTTATGTGCATTATCTTATCTTGTACTGTGATTGTACTCTGAAATGTTGGTTGAACTTATAACAAGGTAATAACATACAAAATATGCATGTAAAGTGGGGTCACATACTTCCACGTACACCAGTAATTCTAGAAAGCACTAACAGCCTTTATGTGCCTGAGTTAAGTACAGTCAAGAAGAGTCAAGCATCTGAACATTGGACCATATAACAATGATGACCATAGTGAACTGTCGCATTCATATACAGATGTAGAGTCTTAATTTCATCCCTATTTGTTGTTGAGAATTTTCCTGCACGGCAGGAAATGCAAACTTGTTGTGTATTTCAGTTTTAAAAAGGCTTTTAAAGTTTGGAATATCCTCTTTCAAATTTCAGACTTGATTTTCTCTAATGAAAATATATCAACCCCTATAAAAATGTCCATTAATTATAATCCACATAATAATTAACCACATCATTATTTCCTGTTGCTGCAGGGTTATTTTCCTGCTGTAGAAAACTGGCAAAAATTAAGAGACTTCATCTATAGGTATTCCATTAATAGGAGCCCTGTAGCTTGGAATCCTTTGCTCTAGGTTCAGGGTTAATGGGTGCATCATCTCAATTAATTTTCTGCTTGAAGCTATGTGTGACTCACTCCCAGCACTCTGCATATGACAGACCTAATTGCGCTGCCATTTCCAGCCTTGTCTCAGGGTGGAACAATATTCAATGTGGCTGCGGAGAGGAGGCATGGGGGAGGGGTGGGAATGTGTGTCTATGTGTGTGTGTGTGTCTTGAGGAAAGGGGGTTAGTCCCAACCAATGCTTGTCTAAAAAGGGGCATCTACAACAATATTCAATTGTGACTAGCGATCATATTCCCACATCTCTGTCTATAAAATGCACATGGATTTACATAATAATTAGAAATCAGACACATTAGGTACAGTGAAGCAAAAAACGGTATATGATTTTAGATAAGATCGGCTAGAAAACATTCCAAAGTTTGATTAACTAGATCACCGAGTTGCAGGAGAACTTTCCTGCAATGCAGGAAATGTCAAGTTTATTGTATTTGAGGTTTGAAAAGGCTTCTGAAATTTGTAATTTCCACATTCGGACTTGATTTTCCGTTACAAAAAATGTATCAACCCCTACAAAAATGTAAATTAATGTCATTCCTCTCTCTCTTTCCCTCTCTCTCTCTGGCTCTTTGTTTTTGTGCTCACACAATTGACATATTTTTGATATGACATATTTTAGAAATGTTACCGTTTGTTTTACATGGCACCCCACAGTTACATAAGTTTGTGTGTAATATGACACACTAATTTATACAACTGGGAAATGAAGGCCTCATTGTTATAAAGAAAAAAGTCAAATTGAGACATTTGAAGTCTTTATTTTAGTCGATGAGCCTTCACATAAGCTTTCTTTCTGCTAGAAAACCTTCAGAGCGGACCATGTGCACTATTACATGGCCCACTGTATGGTACCTGAATGATAATAATGAGTTTCTTTCTTTTCTTTTTTTTTTGTATCTTACCACCTTTTTCTCCCCAATTTCGATTTTGTCTCATTGCTGCAACTCCCCAAAGGGCTTAGAAGGTGAAGGTCGAGTCATGTGTCCTCCGAAACATGACCCGCCAAATCACGCTTCTTAACACCCGCCCGCTCAACCCAGAAACACTCATTTGTAGGAGGAAACTCTGTTCAAATGACAGCTGAGGTCAGCCTGCAGGCGCCCGGCCCGCCACAAGGAGCAGCTAGAGTGCGAAGAAACCCTCCCCTAACCCGGATGCTGGGCCAATTGTGCGCCGCCCTATGGGACTCCCGATCATAGCCAGTTGTAATACAGCCCGTGATCGAACCCAGGTCTGCAGTGACGCCTCTAGCACTGCGATGCAGTGCCTTAGACCGCTGCGCCACTCGGGAGGCCCGATAATAATGCATTCAATGGATCATTATGGCTCATGGACGTTATTTAATCCCCTCTGATATATCATCAAATCTGAACACTTAAAAATAACTACATTTGTAAATAGCTATTGATCCACTATGACACAATTATCTTGGACTACATTTTAAACAGGCCGGCTCTCTATTCTGTCATGCAATTGTGTTATCTAAAAGTGTTATTGATTGTCTTTGAGCCTTATGAAGCATATTCCATTACAAATTGATATTGCTGGCTCCAAGCTAGAGCAAAGCAAACGGTTGTGTTGTTTGAAGGGATTGATGATTGTATAACGCAAATGATGTTTTTCCTGCTGGTTGGTTTCCATTGTGTCTGCCTGCTCATGTCCTTTCCCACCTGACTACTTACTTACAATATTGTTTTGGTTGACAGCTACTGGATGAATCAACATTTTTTCCAAGTCATTTCAGCAAATAAAATGTTATGTGATGCCGTTGAATCAACGTGGAAAAATGATTGGATTTGCAAAAAGTCATCAAAGGTAATTAAACAAATATTTCACCAAACGTTTAACATAAATCCAACGCTATGGTGATATTTGTTGATATCTGTAGACTATTAACAGCATGTACAGTGGGGCAAAAAAGTATTTAGTCAGCCACCAATTGTGCAAGTCCTCCCACTTAAAAAGATGAGAGAGGCCTGTAATTTTCATCATAGGTACACTTCAACTATGACAGACAAAATGAGAAACAAAAATCCAGAAAGTCACATTGTAGGATTTTAAATTAATTTATTTGCAAATTATGGTGGAAAATAAGTATTTGGTCACCTACAAACAAGCAAGATTTCTGGCTCTCACAGACCTGTAACTTCTTCTTTAAGAGGCTCCTCTGTCTTCCACTCGTTACCTGTATTAATGGCACCTGTTTGAACTTGTTATCAGTATAAAAGACACCTGTCTACAACCTCAAACAGTCACACTCCAAACTCCACTATGGCCAAGACCAAAGAGCTGTCAAAGGACACCAGAAACAAAATTGTAGACCTGCACCAGGCTGGGAAGACTGAATCTGCAATAGGTACGCAGCTTGGTTTGAAGAAATCAACTGTGGGAGCAATTATTAGGAAATGGAAGACATATAAGACCACTGATAATCTCCCTCGATCTGGGGCTCCACGCAAGATCTCACCCCGTGGGGTCAAAATGATCACAAGAACGGTGAGCAAAAATCCCAGAACCACACGGGGGGACCTAGTGAATGACCTGCAGAGAGCTGGGACCAAAGTAACAAAGCCTACCATCAGTAACACACTACGCCGTCAGGGACTCAAATCCTGCAGTGCCAGACGTGTCCCCCTGCTTAAGCCAGTACATGTCCAGGCCCTTCTGAAGTTTGCTAGAGAGCATTTGGATGATCCAGAAGAAGATTGGGAGAATGTCATATGGTCAGATGAAACCAAAATATAACTTTTTGGTAAAAACTCAACTCGTTGTGTTTGGAGGACAAAGAATACTGAGTTGCATCCAAAGAACACCATACCTACTGTGAAGCATGGGGGTGGAAACATCATACTTTGGGGCTGTTTTTCTGCAAAGGGACCAGGACGACTGATCCGTGTAAAGGAAAGAATGAATGGGGCCATGTATCGTGAGATTTTGAGTGAAAACCTCCTTCAATCAGCAAAGGCATTGAAGATGAAACGTGGCTGGGTCTTTCAGCATGACAATGATCCCAAACACACCGCCCGGGCAACGAAGGAGTGGCTTCGTAAGAAGCATTTCAAGGTCCTGGAGTGGCCTAGCCAGTCTCCAGATCTCAACCCCATAGAAAAGCTTTGGAGGGAGTTGAAAGTCCGTGTTGCCCAGCAACAGCCCCAAAACATCACTGCTCTAGAGGAGATCTGCATGGAGGAATGGGCCAAATTACCAGCAACAGTGTGTGAAAACCTTGTGAGGACTTACAGAAAACGTTTGACCTCTGTCATTGCCAACAAAGGGTATATAACAGTATTGAGATACACTTTTGTTATTGACCAAATACTTATTTTCCACCACAATTTGCAAATAAATTCATTAAAAATCCTACAATGTGATTTTCTGGATTTTTTTTCTCATTTTGTCTGTCATAGTTGAAGTGTACCTATGATGAAAATTACAAGCCTCTCTCATCTTTTTAAGTGGGAGAACTTGCACAATTGGTGGCTGACTAAATATTTTTTTGCCCCACTGTACATCATTCCTACAGTTTTTGAAACTTCACAGTGTTTTCTATCCAAATCTACTAATAATATGCATATTCTAGCTTTTATGGCTTTGTAGCAGGCCCTTTACTCTGGGCATGCTTTTCATCTGGACGTGAAAATACTGCCCCCTACCCCAAAGAAGTTAAGCTAACGTAGGCTAATGTGATTAGCATGAGGTTGTAAGTAACAAAAACATTTCCCAGGACATAGGCATATTCTAAATGGTCAGAGAGCTTAAATTCTTGTAAATCTAACTAAACTGTCAAATTTACCATCTCTATTACAGGGAAATAATACCATGCTATTGTTTGAGGAGAGTGCACAGTTATGAACTTGAAAATCTATTAATAAAACAATTAGGCACATTTGGGTAGTCTTGATACAACACTTTGAACAGAAGTGCAATGGTTAATTGAATCAGTCTAAAACTGTGCACATACACTGCTTCCATCTAGTGGCCAAAATCTAAATTGTGCCTGAGCTGGAATAGGCCATTATGGCAATTCTCTTGCATTTCAAATATGATGAAAAGAAATGCATGTTTCTTTCTTTGTATTATCTTATACCAGATCTAATGTGTTAGATTTCCACAAACTTTCAAATGGTATCAAGAATATGCATATCCTTGCCTCAGGTCCTGAGCTACAGGCAGGCAGATTTGGGTATGTCATTTTAGGCTTATTTCTTTTTTTAAAGGGTCCGATCCTTAAGAGGTTTTATAGGTCTTGCTCACATCGGCTACAGAGAGCGTGATCACACAGTCGTCCGGAACAGCTGTTGCTCTTATGCATGCTTCAGTGTTGCTTGCCTCGAAGCAAGCATAAAAGGCATTTGTTTGTTTGATTGTTTGTTGATAATCTATAGATGGGCTTGGAATTTGTGCAAGTGACAGGATATATTGTTGAAATATTACTGACAGGCTACAGATATGCTATCCAAATAAAGTGTTACCGAAGTAATTCACTTCATTTTTGAATCTCGAAGGTCCTCTATACACCGAAACAATCTTGCAACTTGAAACAATATAAAGAGTATAACAGCATAATAAACTACTGTCGGCCTATTTAATAACCTTTTGTTTACTCAGTCAATATCAGGCTAATTTAAGTCTGGACTTCAAAGCTACTTCCACTGCTGATTTTAAATTCTTCCTCTCTGACCAGGGACTTATTTAGACATGGGACACCAGGTGGGTTGAACGGAAAACCAGCAGTACTACAGATCTTCAGGTTCAGATTTGAATAACCCTGGTCTATATGGGTTTATACGGGTTCTGAATGGAATTGTGTAGCCTACAGGTGCATACGTTTCTATACTACAGCCATGTGCTGCTATAATACTAGTTCATTACAACTAACAAGGCCTGTGTGTGCTTTTTGTACACACAGCACTCACCTACAATGTTTGGTATAGCTAACATCCCTATGTTTCAAGCTGCACAATGGACATGCTTTTTCTTGGCCTTGAAGCAAAGGACTTTCGATGGCGGTAAAAAGGGAGCACATTGCACTTGCAACTGGGACCCATTCCTGGTGGCCTTTCAAATATGTGATGCAAACAATTAATTACTGGGACAACACGCACACATTTCATTAACATTCAAAGCATTACCTGGCCCGCTCTCAGAGCTCAGAGGCTGCTGTACCGTCACAACGGAAAAGACAAACAGCTGGAACTCTGCCTAGCCCCAAACACCACGACTACTGTCTCCGTTTTAGGGAAAGAATTAACAAATAAAAAGTCACTTCAAGGTCTACTCCTAGTAATCTTAGGCAAATATAAAACAATGTAGATGGGTCTAGAAATGTTGTGGTTTTTCATAGCAGATTCTCATTAGGAGGCATATGTTATTTTCTATTGTTCAGCTATAATGGAAATAATGCTAGTTAAAGTGTTTGCGTGTTGAATTGAACAATTTTATTGTGTGACATTATGAACATGTGTGGTCACGGAATGCACAGAAAACACTCTGAATCACCATATAATTTGTTTACATCTCATACGGAACTGTGTGTGTGTGTGTCTGTGTGTCAGTCCAGATGCATGTGACTAGTCACTTGGGTGCTAATTCATGATTGATTTCACATAACCATGATTGATGAAAGCGGCAAAATCAAAAACAAGTGGTCCATGGCCATTCTTACGGTTTTCCATCATCCAAGAGGTTATCTATTTTTCCAGCTCAACAATTTCTGAGTGAATGAGCATAGGTGTGCATCAGCAGCTATGTGTGAGAACAATGCAAACAATTCTATAAAGGACATACCCGTAAATAAGAATACAAATATAAAGACTTCCATTATTGTTTTATTTTCAATGTGTTCCAGAAGACATTGGGTGGAAAATAGGGCTAATTTAGCCAGAGATAGCCAGTTTGGATGGTGAATTGGACAAGGTGGCCTTGAGCCAGCATGTTCCTTCGAGCCAGATCTTCACATCTGAGAATAACCAAATCTCATGTAGGAGTGGGCTGGGTTTCCATAACAGTGGCAGGTTCTTACCACTGACAGTAAGATAGTACCACTATTGTAAACTATGTGTGCTCAGTTCAGCTAATTCAGGGATAGCCTTTCTTATACATCAAAACTATGAAATAACACATGGAATCATGTACTAACCAAAAAAAGTGTTTAAACAAATCAAAATATATTTTATATTTTAGATGCTTCCAAGTAGCCACCCTTTGTCTTGATGACAGCTTTGCACACTCTTGGCAGTCTCTCAACCAGCTTCACCTGGAATGCTTTTCCAACAGTCTTGAAGGAGTTCCCAAATGTGCTGAGCACTTATTGGCTGCTTTCCTTCACTCTGCAGTCCAACTCATCTCAAACCATCTCAATTGGGTTGAGGTTGGGTGATTGTGGAGGCAAGGTCATCTGATGCAGCACTCTCCTTCTTGGTCAAATAGCCCTTACACAGCCTGGAGGTGTGTTGGGTCATTGTCCTGTTGACAAGCTCAAACCAGATGGAATGGCATATCGCTGCAGAATGCTTCACTATTATTCGACAATGTAGAAAATAGTAGAAATAAAGAAAAACCCTTGAATTAGTCGGTGAGTTTGACTGGTACTGTACATGAGAATAATATTTAATTGTCCTTGTACATTAATTGTCTTTATATTTCAAAACACTCTCGAGGAGACATTGTTATTGCTTGTGAACCCATTATGCTTTATGAAGGGCATCCTCTTCTACTTTGACATCATTGACATTTTGTTTTTTCGGTTGTTGTGCTGAGTACCTCTTTTCCTTATGCATCTGATTAAGATGTTAAGTGTAATTCTTAAGTGTACACTCCGGACATGCACAGCCATGATAAGTCCCCAGGAAAAAGAACAGTGTTTCTCCAAGAGAAAGTGATGCTGAATGGGGCTAAATTCCCCACACCTCCTCCTCTATAGCCAACGACTGTACTCCCCTTCATGGAACTTTTCAACATTTTCTCAGCATTCTTTCAACATTCCATTTCCTAAAGGAGAAGCTTCGACCACAGGCTTCGATTCATGAGACTCTATATGTCATTACCCCCATGCACAGAGAGTCTTCACTCTTTGCCATGCAAGGCACGCAGCCAAGCAGCAGCAGCACGTGTATATCCTATATACAACATAGTATAATCTAAATACCTTTCCTCGCCTCCGTGTCTGTCCTTTGAAACCTTCTGATCATGTTTTCAGACCACGAGATGTAGCCAAAGCATACCCTATCATGTCGGAGCTACACGACAACAAGACCTGACTGCTGCGTGTTGAATTAAGCATATCGCCAGAAAATCCTCTGCGGCGGTGGAGGTTGTGCATAAAGTACAGCATCCAATCCCTGGACGCACATCTCAGCTATGTTCCAAATGGCACCATATTGTCTGTACACAGAGGGTTCTACATAGAAGCCATTTGGGTTCTATGTAGAATCCTTTCCATAGAGGGTTCTACATGGAACACAAAAAAGTTCTACCTGGAACCAAAAAGGATTCAACCTGGAACCAAAATGTGTTCTCCTATGGGGACAGCTGAAGAACCCTTTTGGAACCTTTTTTTCTAAGAATGTATAGTGCCCTATGCAGGGAATAGGGTGTAATTTGCTACAATTCGCTCATGTACAAGGTGAAAAGGGGGGGGGGGGGGGGGGTTGAAGCCAATGGATGCTGAAGCACACTGTCATTCTTGATCAGTGGCTGGCTAACACCCCCCTGAACCCTGTCTGCTCTCATTTCCATGAATCATTAACTCTCACTTTGGCTGCTGAAAGCCAAGTAACTCACACAGAGACTTGGGAGGGGAGAGAGGGCGAAGAAACTGGAGTGGGGTTTGTCACTTTGGACGCATATTGACTTGTTTTTGCCGTGGAACACTCAAAGGAAAGGGAGTTTCAGTGGAGATGGCTCACATTTGTTTTTTTTAAAATCAGACAGAATTGGGTTATGTGACTTTCATTATAGTTTTTATGAGATTTATAAATCAATCACACTATGAACGTTTGTGTTTCGGGATGCAGCCTAGCCCTTGTGTACATCCTATAGTGATAGTACTAAGATTTGGTACTACGACGAGTGAACTAACTAAAGGGAAAGTGTATGGGAGCTAAGATTTCCTTACAGTGAGCTCCAAAAGTATTGGGACAGTGACACATTTTTTGTTGTTTTGACTCTCTACTCCAGCACTTTAGATTTTAAATGATGTAGAGGACCTATGTGTAGCTGGTGTAGGGAGTCAGGCGCAGGACAGCAGATATGAGTAATTCATGTACTTTACTCAAGAAAATACAAATATACAGGACAACAATGATAGCCCACAAACATGGACCGAATACAATTAACAATCACTCACGAAAACAACATGGGGAACAGAGGGTTAAATAATAAACAAGTAATTGGTTGAGTGAAGCCAGGTGTGATAAGACAAAGACAGAACAAATGGAAAATGAAAAGTGGATCGGCGGTGGCTAGAAAGCTGGTGACATCGACCACCAAACGCCACCCGAGCAAGGAGAGGGACCGACTTCGGCGGAAGTCGTGTCAAATGATATGACAATAAGGTTAAAGAGTAGACTGTCAGCTTTAATATGAGAGTATTTTCATCCATATCAGGTAAACTGTTTAGAAACTACCACACTTTTGTACATAAGACCCCCCCCCCCCCTCCCATTTTAGGTGTCCAAAGGTATTGGGACGAATTCACTTTAAAGTATTAAAGTAGTAAATAGTTAAGTATTTGGTCCCATATTCATAGCATGCAATGATTGCATCAATATTGTGACTCTACAAACTTGTTGGATGTTTTGGTTGTGTTTCAGAATTTTTTTTGCCCAATAGAAATGATTGGTAAAAAATATATTGTGTCATTTTGGCATCATTTATTTGTGTGTCTGTAACTTTCTCAATCATAATATTTTCACGATTCATTCTGGACTATTCGTAATCATGGTAAAATCCACATGAATGTAGAAGTGTTTAGAAACATATTATATTCTTATTTACAATAAAAGTGTCCAAATACTAACTTTTGTACTGCTTTAATACACATAAGGGAATTTGTCCCAATACTTTTGGTCCCCTAAAATGGGGGATCATGTACAAGAAGTGCTGTAATTACGAAACGGTTAATCCGATATAGATGTAAATGCCCTTCAATTGAAGCTGACAGTTTGCACTTTAACCTCATAGTAATTGTATGCTGGAGTACAGAGCCAAAACAACAAAACATGTGTCACTGTCACAATACTTTTGGAGATCACTGTAGGAGCTACTGTACACTCAGGCAAACAGTAGGCGTTTTACCTGCTACACTGCACGCGCTGAGCTGCTTACTTTCAGGTTTCATTGAAATGAATAGGAGTGTCTCACATTCAGAAAATGTTACGTGTTAAGTGTAGCAGGCCAGTTCCTGTACAGTATTTATTGTCTCTTCACTTAGTCTTCTAGGTCATCATTTTTGAGGTCTTTTGTGTCTTTAGATCCCTCCATCTACAGTCAGGTCCAACATTATTAGCACCCGTGATAAGGATGAGCAAAAAATACTGTAATTAAATAAATAATATAAAAATACTGAGCTATATCACAAGCTCCATTTAAAAAATACATAGATATGAATAAAATCTCTAAAAGATAGGGGTCAAAACTAAAACAAAATAACATTTTATCTGTCACATGCACCAAATACAACTGGTGTAGACGATGCAGAGTTTAAAAGTAATAATACAAATAAAATTGTAACACAATGAATAAAATAAAATACACAAGATTGCAGCTAAATACAGGAAGTATCAGTACCAGGGCAATGTGCAGCGGTACAAGGTATTGGAGTTAGATATGTACATGAAGGCAAGGTAAAGCGACTAGACATCAGGATAGATGATAATAATAAGAGTAAAAAAGAGAACAGAGTAGCGGCAGCAAATGAGGAGTGTACGTATGTGTGTGTGTGTGTGTGTGTGTGTGTGTGTGTGTGTGTGTGTGTGTGTGTGTGTGTGTGTGTGTGTGTGTGTGTGTGTGTGTTTATGTTTATTGGTTGCATATACAGTTTAGCAGATGTTATAGCGGGTGCAGTGAAATGCTTATGTTACTAGCTCCTGACAATGCCATAAGATGTTGATCTGGTACATAACTAATAAAACAAGTACAAAATAAATCAAGAATTCAATAAATCAAGAAACGGAACAAATCTAATTAACAACCCAAATAGCACTGTAACAGTAATCCAAATGCAATCTATATGTATGTACACCAGAATTAATTTCCACAAGATATACTAAGAATGTTATGTACAGCTGTAGATATTCGTTCTTATGCAACAATATTTAAAATTGTGTTTTTTACATTGGATAAAAGCAGAGAGACAGAGCTACAAAATGGTATATCATACACTGCATTTGAGGAACAATGGGAAAGTAATTCTGCTTTGAAAGTTGTAAGCCCACTTTAGAGAAAATGGCCTTGAATGTTTTGGTACCTAATTGAGAGCACTTCGTTGTCTACACCCATTCAGCATTGTTCAAACCCTCTTAAACTCTGGCCCCACCCATCTCTTTATGGGTTGATCAGAGCATTCTGTCCTACCTACAGAAATCAAGCACCCAAGCTAACTGGCTAACGTTGACTAGCTTGCTAGCGACTTCCAGATACAAATTAGCACAGCTGGATAGGCTGTTTTCATGTTATCCAGAGCTTCGGTGAATGCAACTGTGCTGCTGGCAACAATTTACACTTTTTTGCCAACCTTGACTGACACCGGCCATATTCAATGGGTGGCGAGTGTTCTTAAATGTTTCAGTTATTCTGCTCTCAGGCACACTCAGACGAGAAGGCTCTGAAATCAGAGTACTGTAGATTTAATTTATTATTTATATTATTTATTTCACCTTTATTTAACCAGGTAGGCAAGTTGAGAACAAGTTCTCATTTACAACTGCAACCTGGCCAAGATAAAGCAAAACAGTTCGACAGGTACAACAACACAGAGTTATACATGGAGTAAAACAAACATAAAGTCGATAATACAGTAGAAAAATAAGTCTATATACAATGTGAGCAAATGAGGTGCGATAAGGGAGGTAAAGGCAAAAAAGACCATGGCGGCGAAATAAATACAATATAGCAAGTTCAAAAAATAAAATAAAAAAAGCACTGGAATGATAGATTTGCAGTGGAAGAATGTGCAAAGTAGAGATAGAAATAATGGGGGTGCAAAGGAGAAAAATAAATAAATACAGTAGGGGGAGAGGTAGTTGTTTGGGCTAAATTATAGATGGGCTATGTACAGGTGCAGTAATCTGTGAGCTGCTCTGACAGCTGGTGCTTAAAGCTAGTGAGGGGGATAAGTGTTTCCAGTTTCAGAGATTTCTGCAGTTCGTTCCAGTCATTGGCAGCAGAGAACTGGAAGGAGAGGCGGCCAAAGTAAGAAATGGTTTTGGGGGTGACCAGAGAGATAAACCTGCTGGAGCGTGTGCTACAGGTGGGTGCTGCTATGGTGACCAACGAGGGGAGATAAGGGGGGATAAGCAGGGTCTTGTAGATGACCTGGAGCCAGTGGGTTTGGCGACGAGTATGAAGCGAGGGCCAGCCAACGAGAGCGTACAGGTCGCAGTGGTGGGTAGTATATGGGGCCTTGGTGACAAAAAGGATGGCACTGTGATAGACTGCATCCAATTTATTGAGTAGGGCATTGGAGGCTATTTTGTAAATGACATCGCCGAAGTCGAGGATCGGTAGGATGGTCAGTTTTACGAGGGTATGTTTGGCAGCATGAGTGAAGGAGGCTTTGTTGCGAAATAGGAAGCCAATTCTAGATTTAACTTTGGATTGGAGATGTTTGATGTGAGTCTGGAAGGAGAGTTTACAGTCTAACCAGACACCTAGGTATTTGTAATTGTCCACATATTCTAAGTCAGAAGAGCAATTGGAGGCCACAGAAGGAGAGTTGTATGGCATTGAAGCTTGTCTGGAGGGTTACTAACACAGAGTCCAAAGAAGGGACAGAAGTATACAGAATGGTGTCATCTGCGTAGAGGTGGATCAGAGACTCACCAGCAGCAAGAGCGACATCATTGATGTATACAGAGAAAAGAGTCGGTCCAAGAATTTAACCCTTTGGTACCCCCATAGAAACTGCCAGAGGCCCGGACAACAGGCCCTCAGATTTGACACACTGAACTCTATCAGGGAAATAGTTGGTGAACCAGGCGAGGCAATAATTTGAGAAACCAAGGCTATCGAGTCTGCCGATGAGGATATGGTGATTGACAGAGTCAAAAGCCTTGGCCAGGTCAATGAATACGGCTGCACAGTATTGTTTCTTATCGATGGCGGTTAAGATATCATTTAGGACCTTGAGCGTGGAACGAGGTATGGTGGGATTCGAAATGGTCGGTAATCTGTTTGTTGACTTGGCTTTCGAAGACCTTAGAAAGGCAGGGCAGGATAGATATAGGTCTGTAGCAGTTTGGGTCAAGAGTGGCCCCCCTTTGAAGAGGGGGATGACCGCAGCTGCTTTCCAATCTTTGGGAATCTCAGACTACACGAAAGAGAGTTTGAACAGGCTAGTAATAGGGGTTGCAACAATTTCGGCAGATCATTATAGGAAGAAAGGGTCCAGATTGTCTAGCCCGGCTCATTTGTAGGGGTCCAGAATTTGCAGCTCTTTCAGAATATCAGCTGACTGGATTTGGGAGAAGGAGAAATGGGGAAGGCTTGGATGAGTTTCTGTGGGGGGTGCAGTGCTGTCCCAGGTGGAAAGCATGGCCAGCCGTAGAAAAATGCTTTTTGAAATGATCAATTATAGTGGATTTATCGATGGTGACAGTGTTTCCTATCCTCAGTGCAGTGGGCAGCTGGGAGGAAGTGTTCTTATTCTCCATGGACTTTACAGTGTCCCAGAAATGTTTTGAGTTTGTGTTGCAGGAAGCAAATTTCTGCTTGAAAAAGCTAGCCTTGGCTTTTCTAACTGCCTGTGTGTATTGGTTTCTAGCTTGCCTGAAAAGTTGCATATCACGGGGCTGTTCGATGCTAATGCAGAACGCCATAGGATGTTTTTGTGCTGGTTAAGGGCAGTCAGGTCTGGAGAGAACCAGGGGCTATATCTGTTCCTGGTTCTAAATTTCTTGAAAGGGGCATGCTTATTTAAGATGGTGAGGAAGGCCTTTAAAAAAAATAACCAGGCATCCTCTACTGACGGGATGAGGTCAATGTCCTTCCAGGATACCCCGGCCAGGTCGATTAGAAAGGCCTGCTCGCTGAAGTGTTTCAGGGAGCGTTTGACAGTGATGAGTGGAGGTCGTTTGACTGCTGACCCATTACGGATGCAGGCAATGAGGCAGTGATCGCTGAGATCTTGGTTGAAAACAGCAGAGGTGTATTTAGAGGGCAAGTTTGTTAGGATGATATCTATGAGGGTGTCCGTGTTTACGGCTTTGGAGTGGTACCTGGTAGGTTCATTGATAATTTGTGTGAGATTGAGGGCATCAAGCTTAGATTGTAGGATGGCTGGGGGGTGTTAAGCATGTTCCAGTTTAGGTCGCCTAGCAGCACGAGCCCTGAAGATAGATGGGGGGCAATCAGTTCACATATGGTGTCCAGAGCACAGCTGGGGGCGGAGGGTGGTCTATAGCAGGTGGCAACAGTGAGAGACTTGTTTTTAGAGAGGTGGATTTTTAAAAGTAGAACTCTGCAGGCTATCTCTGCAGTAGATTGCAACACCACCCCCTTTGGCCGTTCTAGCTTGTCTGAAAATATTGTAGTTTGGAATGGAGATTTCAGAATTTTTGGTGGTCTTCCTAAGCCAGGATTCAGACACGGCTAGAACATTCGGGTTTGCAGAGTGTGCTAAAGCAGTGAATAAAACAGGCTTAGGGAGGAGGCTTCTAATGTTAACATGCATGAAACCAAGGCTATTACGGTTACAGAAGTCATCAAAAGAGAGTGCCTGGGGAATAGGAGTGGAGGTAGGCACTGCAGGGCCTGGATTCACCTCTATATCACCAGAGGAACAGAGGAGGAGTAGGATAAGGGTACGGCTAAAAGCTATTCTGGGGGGAGGTTTCTGGGGGCGATAAAATAGCTTCAAGGTATAATGTACAGACAAAGGAATGGTAGGATGTGAATACAGTGGAGGTAAACCTAGGTATTGAGTGATGATGAGAGAGATATTGTCTCTAGAAACATCATTGAAATCTGGTGATGTCATCGCATGTGTGGGTGGTGGAACTGAAAGGTTGGATAAGGTATAATGAGCAGGGCTAGAGGCTCTACAGTGAAATAAGCCAGTAAATACTAACCAGAACAGCAATGGACAAGGCATATTGACATTAAGGAGAGGCATGCTTAGTCGAGTGATCATAAGGGTCCAGTTAGTAGTGAGGTTGGTTGGGGTAACTGCAATTCAGACACTTAGCCGGGCCATCGGTAGAAAGCTAGCATAGGACGGTGTTCTGTTTTTAGCCACATTGTGCGTTTCCGTTAGTAGATTAGTGGGGTTCAGTATGGTAGAGGGGATCAATCCAATTGGCAAAATAGATATAGTTATAGTGGCCCAAGAAAAATTGTCAGAAAATGTTCAGATAGCAGCTGATAAGACAGCTAACGATTAGCGGGCCGCAGATGGCCGTTCAGGTAACGTCGCGACGGAGGAGCCAGTTGGATAACTCTCTCGTGCAGATAACGTCGGTAGTACAGTCGTGAAGGCCCGGTGGGGCTCCGCATCGGCAGTAAAACGGGTCCGGATAGGTGATTGTAGCCCAGGAGTGGTTGACGTAAGCCAATAGTCATACGAATAGCAGCTAGCTAGCTGCGAGATCCAGGTGTAAATGTTCAGAGCTTTCGGTTGAAATCTGGGGATATGGAGAGAAAAATAGGTCCGGTATATTCTGGTCTGAGTCACGTTGTACAAAACTGCCGATAGCTTTTCGAGCTAAAGGATAGCTGATGATCATCAACCGTGGTTAGCTGAATACTAATGTTAGCCAGTAAACTGGCTAACTTCTGGCTAGCTTCTGGTTAGCTCCTGGTTAGCTTCTGGTTAGCTTCTGGCTAGCTTCTATTGTGGATTTCAGATTTGAGGTAAATAATACTTCTTTTTTTAAATTGGTGAGGCGGGATGCATGAGAGTGTTTTGAAGTTTAGTTTTTTGAAAAGAAAATATATAAAATATATGCGAAGAAAGATATAAATATATATATATATATATACACACGGGACACGACAAGACGAGGACAAAGGACATCTGACTGCTATGCCATCTTGGATACGGAAGATATCCAGAGCGAATTTACCAGCGATGTCCATCAACAGTTGTTGCAGTGACATTCTATTGAAATGGTTACTGGCATAGTGGAGTCTTTTGTTAAGACAAGTAGCTAGCTAGCCAGGTAAACAATGAACCACAATCCCAACTCATGATGTTACTACCTTGCATGAATCTGCAGGTAGCTAACCAACCAGGTTAAATGTTAGCTAGCTATAATTAAGCTATAGCTATGCATGCAAATGGCTCTATCTGTCAAAATTAGAAATGTGTAATATATGAAAATGGTGCTAGCTAGTACAAGTCTCCTGTCGGGTGCCATGGCTGCCCTTAATTTGAAGATGTAATCCGGAGACAGGTGTTTTCTCCATTTCCTTAATCGAATTCCACTGATTTCGAAACTCGGTCCTCCAGATAATGGAGAGCAACACTTATGCAGTCTTAATACACTATGAAAAAAAATAAAAGCCGCATTAAACAGGAATATCTAGTCATAATGACCAGCTCAAATAGACAGAAGCATGCCATATGGCATATTTGTATTTACAAATGGCATACAAGTGTGTTAAGAAGGCACATGATAGTTCACATGTTTGAGAAGGCATTTCTGCCAGAAAAAGTATTTTGATTTAAAAAGTATATATATATGTTCAAATGGCTCTCCTGTGAAGTAGTGACCCGTGACAAATGCCTAGTTTCCTGAAACGGGTCACATATGCAGATGGAGTCAAAAAGAAAACATACAGAAGTCTGTTGTATATAACACCTGTCTATGGATTATATTTTCAAACTATGGGTGGCAACCATGGTGTCTGTGACAGAGAGGGAGAAGCGTCCAACCATGTGTATGGGTAAGATAGTCTAGCTAGCTACATTTTCAGATATTGCACATTTCTAATTTTGTCAGAAAGTTGATTTCATTTCAATTTAATGTGTACTGTTAGCTAGATGGCTAACATTAGCTGTCTGGCTCGCTAGCTAACGTTACATGTATGATCTGTGTAGTAAAATTATTCGTATCTCAGAACCATTTGCATTGCTAGTTATAGCCTAATGTTAGCTAACATTGAACCTGGTTGGTTAGCTACCTGCATATTTATGCAGGGTAGTAACATTATGAGTTGGGATTGTGGTTCATTGTTTAGCTAGCTAGCTAAATGTCAAAACAAAAAACTCCACTATGCAAGTAACCAATTCATATCTACTCCAATTTCAGAGCACTCTCGTCTGAGTGTGCCAGAGCTCAGAATAACAGAATAACTGATAACTTTATGAACGCTCAACACCTGTTGAATATGGCTGGTGTCAGTAAACATTAGCAAAACATTTTTATTAAATTGTTGCCAGCAGCACAGCTGAAGTTACCAACGCTCTGAATATCATAAAAACAGCCTATCCAACTCTGAATTTACGAACCGACAATCTGACAACGCTCTGAGTTTAGGAACGACCATAGCACACTCTGGCACTCCATATTTATGAGAAATCCTGATATGCTTCCGATGAACCATTAAACAGCCAAAGTGTCAATAGAGGGCTAAGATCGATTCCTACTACACCAGCTCTGATGCTCATCGGATGTGGCAGGTCTGGCAAACTATCATGGATTGCAAAGGGAAACCCAGCCGCAAGCTGCCCAGTGACGCGAGCCTACCAGATGAGCTAAATGCCTTCAATGCTCACTTCGAGGCAAGCAACACTGAAACATGCATGAGAGAAACAGCTGATCCAGACAGTTTTGTGATCACGCTCTCATTTTCTGATGTGAGTCAGACAAATAAAGACAAATAAACAGGTTAAAGATGGATTACCAGGATGCATACTCAGAGCATGCGCTGACCAGCTGGCAAGTGCCTTCACGGACATTTTCAACCTCTTCCTGACTGTCTGTATTACCTACATGTTTCAAGCAAACCCCCATAGTCCCTGTGTCCAAGAATGCCAAGGTAACCTGCCTAAAGGCTGGTCATAGCTCACATCAACACCATCATCCCAGAAACCCTAGACCCAGTCCAAATTGTATACCACCCCAACAGATCCACAGATGATGCAATCTCTATTGCACTCCACTCTGCCCTTTCCCACCTGGAGAATGCTATTCATTGACTACAGCTCAGCGTTCAACACCATAGTGCCCTCAAAATGGAATACTAAGCTAAAGACCCTGGGACTAAACATCTCCCTCTGCAACTGGATCCTGGACATCCTGACGGGCCGCCCCCAGGTGGTAAGGGTAGGTAACAACACATCCGCGCCTCAGGGATGCATGCTCAGTCCCCTCCTGTACTCCCTGTTCACTCATGACTGCACAGTCAGGCACGACTCCAACACCATCATTAAGTTTGCCGATGACGGGCCTCCCGAGTGGTACAGTGGTCTAAGGCACTGCATCACAGTGCTAGCTGTGCCACTAGGGATTCTGGGTTCGAGCCCAGGCTCTGTCGCAGCCGGCCGCAGACCCATTGGGCGGCGTACAATTGGCCCAGCGTAGTCCGGGTTAGGAGATGGTTTGGCCGGCAGAGATGTCCTCCCATTGCGCACTAGCGACTCCTGTGGTGGACTGGGTGCAGTGCACACTGACATGGTTGCCAGGTGCACAGTGTTTCCTCCGACACATTGGTACAACTGGCTTCCGGGTTAAGTGGGCATTGTGTCAAGAATCAGTGGTCTTGTATGTCTTCCATTTCCTAATAATTGCTCCCACAGTTGATTTCTTTAAACCAAGCTGCTTACCTATTGCAGATTCAGTCTTCCCAGCCTGGTGCAGGTCTACAATTGTGTTTCTTGGTGTCCTTTGATAGCTCTTTGGTTTTGGCCATAGTGGAGTTTGGAGTGTGACTGTTTGAGGTTGTAGACAGGTGTCTTTTATACTGATAACAAGTTCAAACAGGTGCCATTAATACAGGTAACGAGTGGAGGACAGAGGAGCTTCTTAAAGAAGAAGTTTCAGGTCTGTGAGAGCCAGAAATCTTGCTTGTTTGTAGGTGACCAAATACTTATTTTCCATCATAATTTGAAAATAAATTCATTAAATATCCTACATTGTGATTTTCCTGATTTTTTCTCTAATTTTGTCTGTCATAGTTGAAGTGTACCTTTGATGGAAATTACAGGCCTCTCTCATCTTTTTAAGTGGGAGAACTTGGACAATTGGTGGCTGACTAAATACTTTTTTGCCCCACTGTACATTGAGTCTGAGTGTCACACCCTGACCATAGTTTGCTTTGTATGTTTCTATGTTTTGTTTGGTCAGGGTGTGATCTGAGTCGGCATTCTATGTTGGATGTCTAGTTTGTCTGTTTCTGTGTTTGGGCCTGATATGGTTCTCAATCAGAGGCAGGTTTTAGTCATTTGTCTCTGATTGGGAACCATATCAGAGATGGCCACCTCGCTTCGCGTTCCTGGGAAACTATGCAGTTTTTTTTTTTACGTGTTATTTCTTACATTGGTACCCCAGGTCATCTTAGGTTTCATTACATACAGTCGAGAAGATCTACTGAATATAAGAGCAGCGTCAACTCACCATCAGTACGACCAAGAATATGACTTTCGCGAAGCGGATCCTGTGTTCTGCCTTTCACCCAGGACAACGGAATGGATTCCAGCCGGGGACCCAAAAAAATGACTTCGAAAAAGAGGGAAACGGAGCGGTCTTCTGGTCAGACTCCGGAGACGGGCACATCGTGCACCACTCCCTAGCATACTTCTCACCAATGTCCAGTCGCTTGACAACAAGGTTGAGGAAATCCAAGCAAGGGTAGCATTCCAGAGGGACATCAGAGACTGTAACGTTTTTTGCTTCACGGAAACATGGCTCACTGGAGAGACGCTATTGGAGTCGGTGCAGCCAGCTGGTTTCTCCACGCATTGCGCCGACAGAAACAAACATCTTTCTGGTAAGAAGAGGTGTGGGGGCGTATGCTTCATGGTGAACGAGACATGGTGTGGTCACAACAACATACAGGAACTCAAGTCCTTCTGTTCACCTGTTTTAGAATTCCTCACAATCAAATGTCGACGGCACTATCTACCAAGGGAATTCTCTTCGATTATAATCACAGCCGTATATATTCCCCCCCAAGCAGACACATTGATGGCTCTGAACGAACTTTATTTGACTCTTTGCAAACTGGAATCCATATATTCTGAGGCTGCATTCATTGTAGCTGGGGATTTTAACAAGGCTAATCTGAAAACAGACTCCCCAAATTGTATCAGCATATCGATTGCGCGACCAGGGCTGGAAAAACCTTGGATCATTACTATTCTAACTTCCGCGACGCATATAAGGCCCTGCCCCGCTCTCCTTTCGGAAAAGCTGACCACGACTCCATTTTGTTGCTCCCTGCGTACAGACAGAAACTAAAACAGCGCTGAGGTCTGTTCAACGCTGGTCCGACCAATCTGATTCCACACTCCAAGACTGCTTCAATCACGTGGACTGGGATATGTTTCGTATTTGAAACAAACAACAACATTGACGAATACGCTGTTTCGGTGAGCGAGTTCATTAGAATGTGCGTTGAAGATGTCGTTCCCATAGCAACGATTAAAACATTCTCAACGTGTGAAACTGAAAGCGAACCACTGCTTTTAATCAGAGCAAGGTGACCGGAAACATGACCGAATACAAACAGTGTAGCTATTCCCTCAGCAAGGCAATCAAACATGCTAAGCGTCAGTATAGAGACAAAGTAGAATCTCAATTCAACGGCTCAGACACAAGAGGTATGTGACAGGGTCTACAGTCAATCACGGATTACAAAAAGAAAACCAGCCCCGTCACGGACCAGGATGTCTTGCTCCCAGGCAGACTAAATTACTTTTTTGCCCGCTTTGAGGACAATACAGTGCCACTGACACGGCCCGCAACTAAAACATGTGGACTCTCCTTCACTGCAGCCGACGTGAGGAAAACGTTAAACGTTTAAACGTGTTAACCCTCGCAAGGCTGCAGGCCCAGACGGCATCCCCAGACGCGCCCTCAGAGAATGCGCAGACCAGCTGGCTGGTGTGTTTACGGACATATTCAATCAATCCCTATCCCAGTCTGTTGTTCCCATATGCTTCAAGAGGACCACCATTGTTCCTGTTCCCAAGAAAGCTAAGGTAACTGAGCTAAACGACTACCGCCCCGTAGCACTCACTTCCGTCATCATGAAGAGGGTAGTGAGGTCTGCACAACGCATCACCGGGGGCAAACTACCTGCCCTCCAGGACACCTACACCACCCGATGTCACAGGAAGGCCATAAAGATCATCAAGGACAACAACCACCCGAGCCACTGCCTGTTCACCCCGCTATCATCCAGAAGGCGAGGTCAGTACAGGTGCATCAAAGCTGGGACCGAGAGACTGAAAAACAGCTTCTATCTCAAGGCCATCAGACTGTTAAACAGCCACCACTAACATTGAGTGGCTGCTGCCAACACACTGACTCAACTCCAGCCACTTTAATAATGGGAATTGATTGGAAATGATGTAAAATATATCACTAGCCACTTTAAACAATGCTACCTTATATAATGTTTACATACCCTACATTATTCATCTCATATGTATACGTATATACTGTACTCTATATCATCTACTGCATCTTTATGTAATACATGTATCACTAGCCACTTTAACTATGCCACTTTGTTTACATACTCATCTCATATGTATATACTGTACTCGATACCATCTACTGTATCTTGCCTATGCCTCTCTGTACCATCACTCATTCATATATCTTTATGTACATATTCTTTATCCCCTTACACTTGTGTCTATAAGGTAGTAGTTTTGGAATTGTTAGCTAGATTACTTGTTGGTTATTACTGCATTGTCGGAACTAGAAGCACAATATTTCGCTACACTCGCATTAACATCTGCTAACCATGTGTATGTGACAAATACAATTTGATTTGATTTGATTTGATACTTAGGTAGCCTTTTTTGTGTGGGGTTTTGTGGGTGGTTGTTTCCTGTCTTTGTGTTTGTTGCACCAGATAGGGCTGTTTCGGTTTTGCCACATTTATTGTTTTGTATTATGCTCATGTTGAGTTTACCTATTAAAAAACATTAACTATAACCACGCTGCATTTTGGTCTGCCTCTCCTTCCCAGGAGGAAAGCCGTTACACTGAGAACTGCCAGCACATTGCTGTCACAAAGGAATGTTGTCCACAATAGAAGTTGTGGTGTGTATAGTATTTGTAATTTACCCCTGAAAATCATATTTTCCATTGTGTGGGTTGTTGTCTTACAGTTGTTGTAGCTTTGGTTAATGGGGCTAATCATGGGGGGTATTGTTATTTCACTTTCCATCTCCTTTTGTCTTTCCACTATCATCAAGCAGTAATGATAGACATTTTAGTAAATTCACTCTGTGTTCAGCTTCCCAGGCAACCACCGCAGCAGGAATGTTGTGATACGAAATCAGCTTTCCCAAAGGCAAAAAAATTGAGATATGCTGTGAAGCATGTGAAGACAGACAAAGCATACTGTAAATCAGTGGTTCCCAACCTTTTTCGGTTAGTATACCACCGACTGAATTTTACTCTGTCCGGAGTACCCCCTCAAGTCTATGGTCTCATGAGTCTTCTCAAGTACCCCCTGTGGATAGGCTAAGTATCCCCAGGGGTCCTTACCCCTGGTTAGGAACCACTGCTTGTAAGTCAAAGTTATTCATTTAAAATCTGCATCAATTGAGCATTTCACAAACATTTTCAAATACAAACATTGGAGAGAGAAAAAAGTGCACAACCAAATATTGCATATTTCAAATTGAGTACTTCAAAAATGTCAGAAAACACATTGCTGAATGAGTAGATCACAACATCAACGAATTGATAGCATCATAACTCAGAGCAGTAAATAAAAGGAAATCAAATTTCCCACCCACGAAACAAACATTTGCCTTTTCAAAAATATTAGACAGTCTCCTGGATCTCGTCTTCAAAGAGGTCACCCTTGATCCAGCGCCATATGTGGGGAAGCTGTGCGAGCTGTCCATCCCAGGACCCCTGCCTGCCCATTGTGAGAGGCCTGACAAGGAGGCCATAGCTGGATTTGTCTCACACTTCAATCGTGGGGATGACTGAAGCCAAGTGGGTGACCTGCTTGATTGAAGCAGGGTATATGGGTCCCCCTCCTCTCCCTCTCCCCTCCCCATCAGTCTTTGTAGTTAGTTGCATTTCCTAAAGTTATTCACTTTTACGTGATATAATATCACATTTTGTTACTTTGTATTGTTTTCGTCAAGCATTTGAGTGTTACAAATTGTACGAATCAATGGGTCCTGAACACTGTAGGGCGGCCGGGTACCTATATTAGATTTATGGCTCTAATATTGTCTCACCATTATTTCTCATCTTTATTTCTTGTAAGTATTCATGTTGATCAATATTTCGGCTTGCTTTTTGTAAATGATCAAATAAATGTCTGATCGATACATACAATTCTGAACATTCCAGCACACTTATTGTATGCTGTTTTAATATACATTCCCTTATGTCTAAGCTCCTAAGGTGACTCAGGCTTCATTAATTATTGTGAAAAAGTGTTTTAATTGACTGTATTCTGTAATTAGTTACTAAACAATAAAAATGCGATTGTGTATTGCTGCTGTTTGTCTGATATCCAACAGTCCATGATGTGTTGACCATAAGAGCATTTTGCAGAGAAAATGGTTTGAGGTATACTATTTAGACTTGGAATGACGTGGTCCATTGTTTACTTTGTCATCAATGACAAATGGCCCATTTTCTACCTTGTTACCTGGCAACGACTACAAAGACATTTCAAAGTGGTGTCAGTCAAGGAGAGCTCGTTAATATAAGCTCCCTGACACACAGCATGTTCATTCATGCTTCCTGATTGTTAGAGATGAGAGATAAGGTAACATTTCTTCAATTCCAAACCTTTTAATAGTGTAAAAGTATAATGGGGGGGGGGGGGTGTTTTGGTCATTCAAAGGCTATTTTTACATGATAAATAGGATGACTGTGTGGGACCTTTAATGTCTTTAACATGGGACAGCAGTGTTGGCTGTGTGTGTATGCGTGTGTGTATGTGTGTGTGTGGCCATGCCAAATTATGGGCCATGTTGAATTTCTTCATCCGCCCGAGGTTGTAGAGGCGCTGATGCGCCTTCTTCAGCATGGTTGAGAGCTTCAAATTCCTTGGTGTCCACATCAACAACAAACTAGATTGGTCCAAACACACCAAGACAGATGTGAAGAGGGCACGACAAAGCCTATTCCCCCCCAGGAAACTAAAAAGATTTGGCATTGGTCCTGAGATCCTCAAAAGGTTCTACAGCTGCAACATCTAGAGCATCCTGACCGGTTGCATCACTGCCTGGTACAGCAATTGCTCGGCCTCCGATCGCAAGGCACTTCAGAGGGTAGTGCGTACGGCCCAGTACATCACTGGGGCAAAGTTGCCTGCCATCCAGGACCTCTACACCAGGCGGTCTCAGAGGAAGGCCCTAAAAATTGTCAAAGACCCCAGCCTCCCCAGTCATAGACTGTTCTCTCTACTACCGCATGGCAAGGGGTACCGGAGTGCCAAGTCTAGGACAAAAAGGCTTCTCAGCAGTTTTTTCCCCCAAGCCATAAGACTCCTGAACAGGTAAACAAATGGTTACCCGGACTATTTGCATTGTGTGCCACCTCCCAACCCATCTTTTACACTGCTGCTACTCTCTGTTTATCTTATATGCATAGTCACTTTAACTATACATTCATGTACATACTACCTAAATTGTCCCGGCCAACCAGTGCTCCCGCACATTGGCTAACCGGGCTATCTGCATTGTGTCCCACCACCCGCCAACCCCTCTTTTTACGCTTCTGCTATTCTCTGTTCATCATATATGCATAGTCACTATAACGATACCTACATGTACATACTACCTTAATAGGCCTGACTAACAGGTGTCTGTATATAGCCTTGCTACTCTTTTTTCAAATGTCTTTTTACTGTTGTTTTATTTCTTTACTTACCTACACACACACACAACTTTTTTCTCTTTTTTTTCTCGCAGCATTGGTTAGAGCCTGTAAATAAGCATTTCACTGTAATGTCTACTACACCTGTTGTATTCAGCGCACGTGACAAATAAACTTTGATTTGATTTGATTTGTTGGTGTGGTGAGACCATTTCAGGTCATTGATGGTCACACCGAGGAACTTGAAGCTTTTGACCCAATCCACTGTGGCCCCGTTATTGAGGATGGGCGTGTACTCCCTCTTCTGTCGCCTATAGTCCACAATCAATTCCTTTGTTTTGTTGATGTTGAGGGAGCGGTTATTTTCCTGGCACCGCTCCTCCAGGGCTCTAACCTCCTCCCATAGGATGTCACATCATTGTTGGTTATCAGGCCTACCACTGTCGTGTCATCAGCAAACTGGATGATTGAGTTGGAGGCATGCGTGGCCACGCAGTCATGGGTGAACAGGGAGTACAGGAGGGGCTGAGTACACACCCCAGGGGGCCCCGTGTTGAGGATCAGTGTGGCGGAGGTGGTGATGCCTACCCTCACTACCTGGGCTGATTTCTGTTTTCATTTTTTTGTTTCTGTTTTCATTTTAGCCAGAAACCTGGTTGCCTCTGCCAGGAGGCTGACACTTTGCCGCAAGTGTATCTTCCAGCAAGACAATAACCAAGCAAACATAAAAATCCCCCAAAATGGTTAATTGACAACAAAATCAACATTTTGCAATGGCCATCACAGATGCAATGTAACACACACAGATTTACCTCCCCGCACAATGTGTCTGTGCTCTCATTCTTAATGAGGGAGATGTCATAGAGGTTAAATATTGTAATCAATTTTCTCTAAGCTGTTCATTCAAACATTGAAAAGAGTGATACTCTAAAAGGTATGTTAAATGCTCATTATATCATGATAACAAGGCGTTGCACTGATGGCCTGGCCACCAAAACAACGTAAAATGTACCTTGTGCTTGTATCCATTGCAGGTTCTTATTATGCCACTTATTATAAGGCTGCGAGTCGGGCTTATTTCTTAGGTGTATCTAAAACATAGGGACACAATCTTGGAGAAACAAAGGAGTAAGTGTAAGCCTTTTTGTACACATAGTATTTGTCCTTGGTCCTTGGAATACAAAGGCCATATGTGGCACTACTACATGTTTCAAGTTATGTATTTGAGTTATATATTACCCCGACTAACCTGTACCCCCCGTACATTGACTCGGTCCAGGTACCGCCTACTTATTAGAGGTCGACCGATTCATCGTAAAGGCCGATTAATTAGGGCCGATTTCAAGTTTTCAAAACAATCGGAAATCGGTATTTTGGGGCGGCGATTTTTGAAAATTATTTTTTGTATTTTTTTTATACCTTTATTTAACTAGGCAAGTCAGTTAAGAACACATTCTTATTTTCAATGACGGCCTAGGAACGGTGGGTTAACTGCCTTGTTCAGGGGCAGAATGACAGATTTTCACCTTGTCAGCTCGGGGGATCCAATCTTGCAACCTTACAGTTAACTAGTCCAACGCTCTAACCACCTGCCTCTCATTGCACTCCACGAGGAGCCTGCCTGTTACGCAAATGCAGTAGAAGCCAATGTAAGTTGCTAGTTAGCATTAAACTTATCTTGTAAAAAAACAATCAATCAATCATAATCACTAGTTATACCTACACATGGTTGATGATATTACTCGTTTATCTAGCGTGTCCTGCATTGCATATAATCGATGCAACGCTGGGGGATGATTTAACAAAAGTGCATTTGCAAATAAAGCACAATCGTTGGACGACTGTGCCTAACCATAAACACCAATGCCTTTCTTAAAATCAATACACAGAAGTATATATTTTTAAACCTGCATATTTAGCGAAAAGAAATCCAGGTTAGTAGGCAATATTAACCAGGTGAAATTGTGTCATTTCTCATGCGTTCATTGCACACAGAGTCAGGGTATATGCAACAGTTTGGGCAGCCTGGCTCATTGCGAACTAATTTGCCATAATTTTACGTAATTATGACATAACATTGAAGGTTGTGCAATGTAACAAGAATATTTAGACTTAGGGATGCCACCCATTAGATAAAATACCGAAAGGTTCCGTATTTCACTGAAATAATAAAAGTTTTGTTTTCTAAATGATAGTTTCCGGATTCGACCATATTAATGACCAAAGGCTCGTATTTCTGTGTGCTTTCATGCGTTTGCCAGCAGCTCTTCGCAAGCACAGCGCTGTTTATGACTTCAAGCCTATCAGCCTAATGGCTAATGTAACTGATGTGAAATGGCTAGCTAGTTAGCTGGGTGTGCGCGAAAAGCATTTCAAACGTCACTCGCTCTGAGACTTGGAGTAGTTATTCCCCTTGCTCTGCAAGGGCCGCTATAAATACTATATTAACTACAACCTAAAACCTCTTACCTTGGAATATTGAAGTCTCATGTTAAAAGGAACCACCAACTTTCATATGTTCTTATGTTCTGAGCAAGGAACTCAAACGTTAGCTTTTTAACATGGCACATATTGCACTTTTACTTCTCCAATACTTTGTTTTTGCATTATTTAAACCAAATTGAACATGTTTCATTATTTATTTGAGGCTAAATAGATTTCTATTGATGTATTATATTAAGTTCAAATAAGTGTTCATTCAGTATTGTTTCTAATTGTCATTATTCTAGCGTAAAATACAGAGGTAGCCATTATTCCAATCGGTCCTACTGAAAAAATAATTGTCCCGACGGATATATTATCGAATAGATATTTGAAAAACACCTTGAGGATTGATTATAAACAACGTTTGCCATGTTTCTGTCGATATTATGGAGCTAATTTGGAATATTTGTCGACGTTTTCGTGACTGCAATTTCCGGGCGATTTCTCAGCCAAACGTGAAGAACAAACGAAGCTATTTCACCTACAAAAATAATATTTTGCGAAAAAAGGAACATTTGCTATCTAACTGGGAGTCTCGTGAGTGAAAACATCCGAAGCTCATCAAAGGTAAACGATTTAATTTGATTGCTTTTCTGATTTCCGTGACCAAGTTACCTGCTGCTAGCTGGACAAAATGCTATGCTAAGCTATCGATAAACTTACACAAATGCTTGTCTAGCTTTGGCTGTAAAGCATATTTTGAAAATCTGAGATGACAGGGTGATTAACAAAAGGCTAAGCTGTGTCTCAATATATTTCATTTGTGATTTTCATGAATATGAATATTTTCTAGGAATATTTATGTCCGTTGTGTTATGCTAATTAGTGTCAGTCGATGATTACGTTCCCGCATGCGGGATGGGGAGTCACTAGAGGTTTAACTAAATTTAAATGTCAGAATCTTGTAACGGCTTTCTTCTATCTCCTCCTCGGACGAGGAGGTGTAGCAAGGATCGGACCAAAATGCAGCGTGGCTATTGCAATCCATGTTAATTAAATAATAAAGAAACACGAACTTACAAAAACAATAAACGTAATGTGAAAACCGAAACAGCCCTATCTGGTGCAAACACAAAGACAGGGACAATCACCCACAAAATACACAGTGAAACAACGAGAATCACCTGACTCTGAATGAGAACCGCCTCAGGCAGCCAAACCTATGCTACACCCCTACTCAGCCGCAATCCCAATGCCTATCAAACCCCAATACGAAACACAACAAAATAAACCCATGTCACACCCTGGCCTGACCAAATATATAACGAAAACACAAAATACTATGACCAAGGCGTGACAAATCTGTCATTCTGTTTGTGCACCGTTCACCATTTTATTTATTTATTTTATTTAACCTTTATTTAACCAGGTAGGCTAGTTGAGAACAAGTTCTCATTTGCAACTGCGACCTGGCCAAGATAAAGCATAGCAGTGTGAGCAGACAACAAAGAGTTACACATGGAGTAAACAATTAACAAGTCAATAACACAGTAGAAAACAAAGGGGGAGTCTATATACAATGTGTGCAAGAGGCATGAGGAGGTAGGCAAATAATTACAATTTTGCAGATTAACACTGGAGTGATGAATGATCAGATGGTCATGTACAGGTAGAGATATTGGTGTGCAAAAGAGCAGAAAAGTAAATAAATAAAAACAGTATGGGGATGAGGTAGGTGAAGAAGGGTGGGCTATTTACCAATAGACTATGTACAGCTGCAGCGATCGGTTAGCTGCTCAGATAGCTGATGTTTGAAGTTGGTGAGGGAGATAAAAGTCTCCAACTTCAGTGATTTTTGCAATTCGTTCCAGTCACAGGCAGAGTACTGGAACGAAAGGCGGCCGAATGAGGTGTTGGCTTTAGGGATGATCAGTGAGATACACCTGCTGGAGCGCGTGCTACGGATGGGTGTTGCCATCGTGACCAGTGAGCTGAGATAAGGCGGAGCTTTACCTAGCATGGACTTGTAGATGACCTGGAGCCAGTGGGTCTGGCGACGAATATGTAGCAAGGGCCAGCCGACTAGAGCATGCATGACCTGCCCTGCAGGAAATTTGTTTTGTAGAACAACTGTGGGAATGTCCATTCTGGTGACTTTTCTACTCCATTTAAAATATAATTTTCGCCTTGAGAAATGAGGCTGGTGTGTTATTTAGAAATAGGCATTATCACCTGTAGCCCAACTGATGCAGTATAGTGGCTATAAATAAATAGGCAGAAGCATGGGGTTGTATTTGTGCTAATCCTTAGCTAGATCAGTGCTTCAAACATTTTTAGTCATACCCCCTTTCATCATGGGGAAACATCCTATCCTCCTTCGCCTCCCCCAATTGAATGAACTGCTACTATTATTACACAAAAATATGGTATAAGAATGACAGAATTATTCAAATTGAACCTTTTACTCATCAAGAAACAGTACGAACAAATTCCAGTACATGGTTTTTCCCTTCCCAATTGAAATCAAGAAGAAAAACATGTATAAAGAAAAAAAACACACAATCTTACCAATGTGCAATGTCAAATGCATCCCTATCAATATATCAATTAATAAGGTGGGCCAATTTATATTGTAGATATACACTGCTCAAAAAAATAAAGGGAACACTAAAATAACACATCCTAGATCTGAATGAATGAAATATTCTTATTAAATACTTTTTTCTTTAAATAGTTGAATGTGCTGATAACAAAATCACACAAAAATGATCAATGGAATTCAAATTTATCAACCCATGGAGGTCTGGATTTGGAGTCACACTCAAAATTAAAGTGGAAAACCACATTACAGGCTGATCCAACTTTGATGTAATGTCCTTAAAACAAGTCAAAATGAGGCTCAGTAGTGTGTGTGGCCACCACGTGCCTGTATGACCTCCCTACAACGCCTGGGCATGCTCCTGATGAGGTGGCGGACGGTCTCCTGAGGGATCTCCTCCCAGACCTGGACTAAAGCATCCGCTAACTCCTGGACAGTCTGTGGTGCAACGTGGCGTTGGTGGATGGAGCGAGACATGATGTCCCAGATGTGCTCAATTGGATTCAGATTTGGGGAACGGGCGGGCCAGTCCATAGCATCAATGCCTTCCTCTTGCAGGAACTGCTGACACACTCCAGCCACATGAGGTCTAGCATTGTCTTGCATTAGGAGGAACCCAGGGCCAACCGCACCAGCATATGATCTCACAAGTGGTCTGAGGCTCTCATCTCGGTACCTAATCGCAGTCAGGCTACCTCTGGCGAGCACATGGAGGGCTGTGCGGCCCCCCAAGGAAATGCCACCCCACACCATGACTGACCCACTGCCAAACCGGTCATGCTGGAGGATGTTGCAGGCAGCAGAACGTTCTCCACGGCGTCTCCAGACTGTCACGTCTGTCACATGTGCTCACTGTGAACCTGCTTTCATCTGTGAAGAGCACAGGGCGCCAGTGGCAAATTTGCCAATCTTGGTGTTCTCTGGCAAATGCCAAACGTCCTGCACAGTGTTGGGCTGTAAGCACAACCCCCACCTGTGGACGTCGGGCCCTCATACCACCCTCATGGAGTCTGTTTCTGACCATTTGAGCAGACACATGCACATTTGTGGCCTGCTGGAGGTCATTTTGCAGGGCTCTGGCAGTGCTCCTCCTCCTCCTTGCACAAAGGCAGAGGTAGCGGTCCTGCTGCAGGGTTGTTGCCTTCCTACGGCCTCCTCCACGTCTCCTGATGTACTGGCCTGTCTCCTGGTAGCGCCTCCATGCTCTGGACACTACGCTGACAAACACAGCAAACCTTCTTGCCACAGCTCGCATTGATGTGCCATCCTGGATGAGCTGCACTACCTGAGCCACTTGTGTGGGTTGTAGACTCCGTCTCATGCTACCACTAGAGTGAAAGCACCGTCAGCATTCAAAAGTGACCAAAACATCAGCCAGGAAGCATAGGAACTGAGAAGTTATCTGTGGTCACCACCTGCAGAACCACTCCTTTATTGGGGGTGTCTTGCTAATTTCCTATAATTTCCACCTGTTGTCTATTCCATTTGCACAACCTCATGTGAAGTTTATTGTCAATTAGTGTTGCTTCCTAAGTGGACAGTTTGATTTCACAGAAGTGTGATTGACTTGGAGTTACATTGAGTTGTTTAAGTGTTCCCTTTATTTTTTTGAGCAGTGTATATCGCGTATAATAAAGCATTTCATGCATCATCTCATTTGCAGACTTATGTAAGAGCCTACTATTCCTAACATTACAAGTAGATTGGATAGTCATAATTTCGGCTGATAATATAACTCAATCACAGTTAGCAAAAAAGACATGAAAAAGTGGAGTAGAGTAGGCCTAGGCTATATCAGATATGTTTCTATTCCTTGTTTTGCAGAGGAACATTTTTGACTTTTCTAAACATACTTCATGCAATTCTACTGCAGCTCTGCACCTGCATGTGTTAATTTCACAGACTCAGACGTTTGGCAGTGCTTAAGCGAGCTACCGTGACAAAAATATTTGTAGATATGCAAACAGCAATTTGCAAGAAAGGAGAAAGAGAGTGAGAGCAGGAACTCTGGGAGGTGGGACCTGTTTCTTCTAACCAATCAGATTAGGTTTTCATAGACCAGCATAAACTGGTTGGTGGCAGCTCACATGGGCTGGTGGTTGGAAGAGCGCACTTGTTCGAAATGGAAAAGCATCACAGTAGCTATTGATAAAGAAGAACATTAAGAGGAAAGCAGCTGCTTTATAAATGGGATGCACTGTTGAGCACTACAACCCGAAGGGTTCGTGCTGATTGCACGGAGCTTGTGACAGCCGGTTAAATGGTGTCCCTTGAGAAGGCAAGAACAATATGTATGTCAGGAGAAGTGCAGTATTATCATAAGGAGACATATACTTGGAATAAGGAGGAGGAATAAAGAGAGGCAAAGGAGGGCTAAGAGAGAGGGAGGAAGAGGGTGAGCTTGAGTTGGTTACAAATGGCGGCAAAATGGAGATGGTTTGTTAATTAAACAAGGATGGTAGGAAGTGTAAGCAGAGTGCAGAGTGAGCTGAAGACTGGAGGAGAAATTGAAGTGGTAGGTGTGGTGAAGTTCTCAGAGCCCAAGGCTTGCACCGAGTGTCAGGATAAAGACGAGTCTCTGACAGTAGAAGTTAGGTTTTTGGAAAAGGTGGACCCTTGCCTTTTGGCTGATCCATTTGTAGTTTCAGGGTGGGTGAAAACAGAGTTGGGTGCTGTGGAATCAGTGAGGGTAACCAAAAGTGGTCTTGTGATATTTGTTTGTGTTTCTGCTGGTCAGAGGGAGCAGGCGCTCCATGTTAAACGAATGGGGGCAAGAGATATGAAATGGTTTGCACTCAAGAAAAGGGCGCCATTGAAAGGAGTGATTACTGGGGTAGCGGTAAATGTGAAAGTTGACCAACTGATGGGAAAGATTCCCGGTGTTTGTGATGCTTGTGATTTGGTGCTATGCAGACAGGGTGGCATGAGTGGTGAAACAGAAGAGTCGTTGTCTGTTCTTTTGAGTTTTGATTTTGAGTCTTTGCCTGATAAAGTGATGTTAGGATATATAAATTATCCTGTATGAGCTTTTGTGCCAAGTACATTACATTGTTACAGGTGTCAAGCATATGGGCTTGTGGCAGCAGTGTGTAGGAGGGAATTTCCTAGGTGTGAGAAGTGTGCAGAAGGGCATGAGACAAAGAAATGTGTAGCATCAGGGAAAGTAGTGGTATGTGTTAATTGTAGGGGTGCCCATGGAGCTGGGGATTTCCGGTGTGAAAGAGGCAGGTTGAGCTTTCCAGGGTTAGAGTAGTGCAGAAGTTGTCAAGATGTTGTAAATCACCTCAAAATAAAAACAGATTATTCAATATCAGTAAGTTAGACTAAATAGACTAACGAGGACAGATGCAAAGCCTCGGTCTGATGCCATTAATAAAATGTAATTTACCACCTTCACAAGTGCAGTCTCAGTGCTATGATGGGGTCTAAAACCAGACTGAAGCATTTCGTATACATTGTTTGTCTTCAGGAAGGCAGTGAGTTGCTGCGCAACAGCCTTTTCTAAAGATTTTGAGGAATGGAAGATTCAATATAGGCTGATAGTTTTTTATATTTTCTGGGTCAAGGTTTGGCTTTTTCAAGAGAGGCTTTATTACTGCCACTTTTAGTGAGTTTGGTACACATCTGGTGGATAGAGAGCCGTTTATTATGTTCAACATAGGAGGGCCAAGCACAGGAAGCAGCTCTTTCAGTAGTTTAGTTGGAATAGGGTCCAGTATGCAGCTTGAATGTTTAGAGGCCATGATTATTTTCATCATTTTGTCAAGAGATATAGTACTAAAACACTTGAGTGCCTCCCTTGATCCTAGGTCCTGGCAGAGTTGTGCAGACTCGGGACAACTGAGCTTTGAAGGAATACGCAGATTTAAAGATGAGTCCATAATTTGCTTTCTAATAATCACGATCATTTCCTCAAAGAGGTTCATGAATTTATTACTGCTGAAGTGAAAGCCATCCTCTCTTAGGGAATGCTGCTTTTTAGTTAGCTTTGCGACAGTATCAAAAAGGAATTTCGGATTGTTCTTATTTTCCTCAATTAAGTTGGAAAAATAGGATGATCGAGCAGCATTAAGGGCTCTTCGATAATGCACGGTACTGTCAATTGCATCTAGGGTATTGCGCAAGGTTAAATTGAGGTCCTCGGTTAGGTGGTTAACTGATTTTTGTCCTCTGACGTCCTTGGGTAGACAGAGGGAGTCTGGAAGGACATCAAGGAATCTTTGTGTTGTCTGTGAATTTATAGCACGACTTCTGAGCAGATTATTTGTTGCAATTGCAAACGTAATAAAAGGGTGGCCCAAAAGTCCAGGATTATGAGGAAAAACATTAAGATCCACAACATTTATTCCATGGGACAAAACTAGGTCCAGAATATGACTGTGACAGTGAGTAGGTCCAGAGACATGTTGGACAAAGCTCAATGAGTCGATGATGGCTCCGAAAGCCTTTTGGAGTGGGTCTGTGGACTTTTCCATGTGAATATTAAAGTCACCAAAAATGTGAATATTATCTGCTATGACTACAAGGTCTGATAGGAATTCAGGGAACTCAATGAGGAATGCTGTATATGGCCCAGGAGGCCTGTAAACAGCACTAATAAAAAGTGATTGAGTAGGCTGCATAGATTTCATGACTAGAAGCTCAAAAGACAAAAACGTCTTTTTTTTTGTAAATTGAAATTTGCTATCGTAAATGTTAGCAACACCTCCGCCTTTGCGGGATGCACAGGGGATATGGTCACTAGTGTAGCCAGGAGGTGAGGCCTCATTTAACACAGTAAATTCATCAGGCTTAAGCCATGTTTCAGTCAGGCCAATCACATCAGGATTATGATCAGTGATTAGTTCATTGACTATAATTTCCTTTGAAGTAAGGGATCTAACATTAAGTAGCCCTATTTTGAGATGTGAGGTATCACAATCTCTTTCAATAATGACAAGAATGGAGGAGGTCTTTATCCTAGTGAGATTGCTAAGGCGAACACCGCCATGTTTAGTTTTGCCCAACCTAGGTCGAGGCACAGACACGGTCTCAATGGGGATAGCTGAGCTGACTACACTGACTGTGCTAGTGGCAGACTCCACTATGCTGGCAGGCTGGCTAACAGCCTGCTGCCTGGCCTGCACCCATGATTTGTCTGCTGGGTGCTGTTCTCAGATAATCGCATGGTATGCTTTTTCCGTAGAGCCTTTTTAAAAATCTGACACCGTGGTTGGATTAACATGAAGTTAATCTTTAAACCGATGTATAACACTTATGTTTTATTAATTTTTATAATGAGTATTTCTGTTTTTGAATTTGGCACTCTGCAATTTCACTGGATGTTGCAACATGGCCAACCAAAAAGAATTTACTGAAACTTCTTACAAATGACTGAGTCACCCATGATTCACCAAATTATATTTTGAAAGAGGAAGCAAAGTACTTTAAGCATATGTTTTCATTTCAGTCTCCTCCGTCTCCTCTAACAGAAGCTAATTGTATGTATTTTTGTATTTATTTTAATAATGTAAAATTAACAGCCATACAGAAAGAGTCATGTGAAGGTGAAATTACAGAGGAGGAACTTCTTGATGCAAATAAAGCCTTTAAGTCTGGGAAAACTCCAGGGCTGGATGGCATACCAGTTGAGGTATACCAAACCTTTTTTGATATACTTAGAGAACCATCATTAGCATGTTTTAACCACTCCCATGTACATGGTAGATTATCAGACACTCAACAAGAAGGTCTGATTTCATTATTTCTGAAACAGGATACAAGTGGGAAATATAAAGATCCAGTCCATAAAAAATTGGAGGCCCCTTACTCATTATTCATTCTAATCAGACAGGTTTTTACATGGACAATACATTGGAGATAATATAAGGCAAGTACTGGAAACAATAGAACACCATGAAAAAACGAGGAAACATAGCTGACTTTGAAAAAGTACAACTGGACTTTATTTAGAAATTCCTTGAACATTTCAATTTTGAAGAATCTCTTATAGAATGGGTTAAAATCATGTATACTAACCCTAGGTGTAAAATAGTAAATAATGGCTACTTCTCAGAAAGTTTTAAACTTTCAAGAGGAGTAAAACAAGGTTTTCCATTTATTTATTATGGCCTTTGAAATGTTAGCTATTAAAATCTGATCCAACAATAATGTAATAATATATAATAATAAGGTATTAGCAATGCAGGGCTTAAAATCAAAGGTGTCATTGTACACTGACGATTCATTTTTTCTTTTAAATCCACAACTTGGATCCCTCCACAGCCTCATAGAGGATCTAGATATTTTCGAACCTCTCTGGATTACAACCAAATTATAATAAGTGTACTATATTAAGTATTGGATCACAAAAAAATACAACATTTACATTACTGTGTAGTTGACTAATATAATGGTCTGATGGTGATGTGGATATACTCGGTATACATATCCCGAAAGAAAGAAATGATCTAACTCCAATACTATATTTTATTAGAAAATTAGAAAATGATAAGATCTTGCTACTATGGAAAGGTAAATACCTTTTAGATTTGTGAAAAAATCACCCTGATTAACTCTTAAGTAATATCCCAGTTTACCTATTTGCTTATGGTCTTTCCTACACCTAGCGAACAGTTATTTAAATTATATGAGAAAACAATATTAGATTTTATTTGGAATGGCAAGCCAGACAAATTTAAACTGGAATATTAATATAATGAATATGAATTCGGGGGGCAGAAATGATTAAATATTAAACCATTAGACCTGCCACTAAAGGCTTCAGTCATACAAAAGTTATACTTAAATCTGAACTGGTTCTCTAGCAAGAATTGCAATATTTACCTGGAGCTAACCCTGCAGATAGCACTACTGGGTGATCTGAAAAGTCAGAGTCAATCGATCGATAATATAATAATACTTTTAGCAAAAATGTTTATTTTCAATTTACAATCTGTAGAAATAATAGAATGGTTCAGAACTTTTGTGAAACATCACAGCACAGTGGGAAAATATATGGCAAATAGAAATCCAATATGGATGGTGTTAAGCGATAGATGAGAGGGGTTAAATGGAGCTGTTGGTTGGGACTAATAACAACAAGATAACTAATGAAAAACATACTGTGCCCGTAAAACAGATATACACCTGTAGGTTAAGAACTTTTGAGAAAGAGCACAGTTTGAAAGATATGGCAAATAGAAATCAAACCGGATGGACATCAGACATAGATGGGAGAGTTTGAGGGTAGAGGAAGGACAGGAGTAAAAACAAACAAAATATAACTATTGTAAAATAGACTGTGTCCATGAAATATTTAGAGTATGTATAAACTAGAAACACAGACCTAAGTGTTGTTGTTCACTACTTTGCTCCAATTGGGGGAGGGGTGGTAGGGTTGGAGGGAAATAGGACAATATATATATATTTTTTGAAGATGTGTATATAAACTCAGCAAAAAAAGAAACGTCCTCACTGTCAACTGCGTTTATTTTCAGCAAACTTAACTTAACAGAACAAGTTCCACAGACATGTGACTAACAGAAATTGAATAATGTGTCCCTGAACAAAGGGGGGGGGGTCAAAAACAAAAATACCAGTCAGTATCTGGTGTGGTCACCAGCTGCATTAAGTACTGCAGTGCATCTCCTCCTCAAGGACTGCACCAGATTTGCCAGTTCTTGCTGAGAGATGTTACCCCACTCTTCCACCAAGGCACTTCTGGGGGTAATGGCCCTAGCCCTCACCCGTCGATCCAACAGGTCCCAGACATGCTCAATGGGATTGAGGTCAGGGCTCTTTGCTGGCCATGGCAGAATTCCTGTCTTGCAGGAAATCACACACAGAACGAGCAGTATGGCTAGTGGAATTGTCATCCTGGAGAGTCATGTCAGGATGAGCCTGCAGGAAGGGTACCACATGAGGGAGGAGGATGTCTTCCCTGTAACGCACAGCGTTGAGATCACCTGCAATGACAACAAGCTCAGTCCGATGAAGCTGTGACACACCGCCCCAGACCATGATGGACCCTCCACCTCCATATCGATCCCACTCCAGAGTACATGCATTGGTGTAACGCTCATTCCTTCGATGATAAACGCGAATCCGATCATCACCCATGGTGAGACAAAACCGCGACTTGTCAGTGAAGAGCACTTTTTGCCAGTCCTGTCTGGTCCAGCAACGGTGGGTTTGTGCCCATAGGCAACATTGTTGCCAGTGATGTCTGGTGAGGACCTGCCTTAGAACAGGCCTACAAGCCCTCAGTCCAGCCTCTCTCAGCCTATCGGGGACAGTCTGAGCACTGATGGAGGGATTGTGATTTCCTGGTGTAACTCAGGCAGCTGTTGTGGCCATCCTGTACCTGTCCCGCAGGTGTGATGTTCGGATGTACCGATCCTGTGCAGGTGTTGTTACACGTGGTCTGTCTGTCTACTGCGAGGACGATCAGCTGTCCGTCCTGTCTCCCTGTAGCTCTGTCTTAGGCGTCTCACAGTACGGACATTGCACATTTTTAACCCTGGCCACATCTGCAGTCCTCATGCCTCCTTGCAGTATGCCTAAGGCACGTTCACGCAGATGAGCAGGGACCCTGAGCATCTTTCTTTTGGTGTTTAGTGTGAGTCAGTAGAATTGCCTCTTTAGTGTCCTAAGGTTTCATGACTGTGACCTAAATTGCCTACCGTCTGTAAGCTGTTAGTGTCTTAACGACCGTTCCACAGGTGCATGTTCATTAATTGTTTATGGTTCATTGAACAAGCATGGGAAACAGTGTTTAATAAACCCTTTACAATGAAGATCTGTGAAGGGTCCTGAAAAAGGGAAGTTTCTTTATATATATATATATATATATATATGTATGCATATGTATTTATACATTTGTACAGATGTGTATATGTATGTATTTATTGATTGATTGACTTTGACTTTTCAGATCACCCAGTAGTGCTATCTGCAGGGTTAGCTCCAGGTAAATATTGCAATTCTTCAGCAATTCCTGGACCTGTGACGAAAAACAAGCTACAGTCGTGGCCAAAAGTTTGAGAATGAAACAAATATTAATTTTCACAAAGTCTGCTGCCTCAGTTTGTATGATGGCATCTTGCATATACTCCAGAATGTTATGAAGAGTGATCAGATGAATTGCAATTAATTGCAAAGTCCCTCTTTGCCATGCAAATGAACTGAATCCCCCCAAAACATGTCCATTGCATTTCAGCCCTGCCACAAAAGGACCAGCTGAAATCATGTCAGTGATTCTCTCGTGAACACAGATGTGAGTGTTGACGAGGACAAGGCTGGAGATCAATCTGTAATGCTGATTGAGTTCGAATAACAGACTGGAAGCTTCAAAAGGAGGTGGGTGCTTGGAATCATACACTGCTCAAAAAAATAAAGGGAACACTTGAACAACACAATGTAACTCTAAGTCAATCACACTTCTGTGAAATCAAACTGTCCACTTAGGAAGCAACACTGATTGACAATACATTTCACATGCTGTTGTGCAAATGGAATAGACAACAGGTGGAAATTATAGGCAATTAGCAAGACACCCCCAATAAAGGAGTGGTTCTGCAGGTGGTGACCACAGACCACTTCTCAGTTCCTATGCTTCCTGGCTAATGTTTTGGTCACTTTTGAATGCTGGCGGTGCTTGCACTCTAGTGGTAGCATGAGACGGAGTCTACAACCCACACAAGTGGCTCAGGTAGTGCAGCTCATCCAGGATGGCACATCAATGCGAGCTGTGGCAAGAAGGTTTGCTGTGTCTGTCAGCGTAGTGTCCAGAGCATGGAGGCACTACCAGGAGACAGGACAGTACATCAGGAGATGTGGAGGAGGCCGTAGGAGGGCAACAAACCAGCAGCAGGACTGCTACCTCCGCCTTTGTGCAAGGAGGAGCAGGAGGAGCACTGTCAGAGCCCTGCAAAATGACCTCCAGCAGGCCACAGATGTGCATGTGTCTGCTCAAACGGTCAGAAACAGACTCCATGAGGGTGGTATGAGGGCCCGACGTCCACAGGTGGGGGTTGTGCTTACAGCCCAACACCATGCAGGACGTTTGGCATTTGCCAGAGAACACCAAGAGCGGCAAATTCGCCACTGGAGCCCTGTGCTCTTCACAGATGAAAGCAGGTTCACACTGAGCACATGTGACATACGTGACAGTCTGGAGACGCCGTGGAGAACGTTCATGTGCTCGCCAGAGGTAGCCTGACTGCCATTTGGTACCGAGATGAGATCCTCAGACCCCCTGTGAGACCATATGCTGGTTTGGTTGGCCCTGGGTTCCTCCTAATGCAAGACAATGCTAGACCTCATGTGGCTGGAGTGTGTCAGCAGTTCCTGCAAGAGGAAGGCATTGATGCTATGGACTGGCCTGCCCGATCCCCAGACCTGAATCCAATTGAGCACATCTGGGACATCATGTCTCGCTCCATCCACCAACGCCACGTTGCACCACAGACTGTCCAGGAGTTGGCAGATGCTTTAGTCCAGGTCTGGGAGGAGATCCCCCAGGAGCCCATCCGCCACCTCATCAGGAGCATGCCCAGGCGTTGTAGGGAGGTCATACAGGCACGCGGAGGCCACACACACTACTGAACCTCATTTTGACTTGTTTTAAGGACATTAAATCAACGTTGGATCAGCCTGTAGTGTGGTTTTCCACTTTAATTTTGAGTGAGACTCCAAATCCAGACCTCAATGGGTTGATAAATTTAATTTCCATTGATCATTCTTGTGTGATTTTGTTGTCATTACATTCAACTATGTAAAGAAAAGTATTTAATAAAAATATTTAAGTCATTCAGATCTAGGATGTGTTATTTTAGTGTTCCCTTTATTTTTCTGAGCAGTGTATGTATTTATATGTGTAAGTATATGCAAAAAATATATAAATATATATCTGACTGAGATTATGTGTTCCAGTGTGAAGATGATGGGTCACCCATAGGTATTATTGTTATTAGAGACAAACCAGGGTGAGTTGACCAGCTTACAGTCTCTCACCCTTCCACACTCCAACATCCCATAATGGCCGCACAAGGCTGTGTAGACGGACAAGACAGATGGGCAGAAAGATAAGGATCCAGAGGCCGATTAAGATGGATGCCACCAGACCACTGTCTCAGCTATAGTCTTCCAGGTATCATATAGTTTTACCGTATCCCTGTGTGTCGCATCAGCCTGAATGTCTTTAACCAACAACTGGGGCAAACTAAGTGGTCTAGAGATGCTACAATGTTACTTTCAGTGGTGGAACTTGAGGATTTTGGGCACTGGCCAGCTGGGCTAGTAGACCACAATTTGTACTAAACAGGGTCCAAAATCGGTGCTCAAACGTACTAGCTTTGGGCTAGCTTAATTTCCATCCCTGGGTACTTTACCGTACATGTGTATTTGACCAGAGCTGATAATTAATTCCTGTCTGAATAAGTACCACAGCAAGGGCTCTAGTTTGTACTATACCTCCATTGTTAATATTGTCAGGAGAGATAATCTAACATCTATTTTTTCCCTCTCTCCTCACATCTGATGTTTGTGGGTGCCCAGATAGACGAGACATTCAAAGAGCAAGTCCTGAAGTTCTGTTTAAAACAGATGAACTCATTCCTTATCAAGTAAGAGGCTTAAAAAAGTTGTCTTAATAAATGTGTTAAGTTTTTGGTCATGACTTTACACTGAGGTTAGTTAAAGTTTCTCAGAAAATTGAAAGTACTGTACCTAGAATCTACAAATATTGGATGTTTAGGTGCAGAGAAGAGGTGATTGCATAAAAGGAAGACCACTTGAAAGACCGGCAGCTCCCTCAGCAATATTAACAAGTTTCAGGTAAGTAACAAAAGTTTATTACTAGTACAGGGGCAGGCAAAACGACAGGTCAAGGGCAGGCAAAGATCCGTAAACCAAGGTCAGAGCAGGCAGGGGTCAATAATCCAGTGTGGTGTAGCAAGGTACAGAATGGCAGGCAGGCTCAGGGTCAGGACAGGGAGAATGGTCAAAACCCAGAAACACTAGAAAACAGGAACTAGAACAGACAGGAGCAATTGGAAAAACACTGGTAGGTTTCACAAAACAAAATGAACTGGCAACAGACAAACAGAACACAGGTATAAAAACACTGGGGATAATGGGGAAGATTGGCGACACCTGGAGGGGGGTGGAGACAAGCACAAAGACAGGTGAAATAGATCAGGGTGTGACAAATATGTCCAGCACATCATACTTCAACTGAGTCCCACAGGTATTTCACTTTAAATAGGAATATGTTCAGTCATAAATTATCTCACCAAATGTGGGTAATGTATAACCACACATCAACTCATAGGGAATCTATCAACAGTCTAAAAAGGAAGTATTCTAAATCTACAGAGGCCCTTTCAGGATGGTGCTACCATAGAGAGGACGCTGAACAACCTGGCCAAAGATGGCTGCCAGTTTCTACTGGATTAAGTCTTTCTGGGTCTTGTATGACAGTGATGTGTTGTATATTGTATTCATGTGATGTGTTTAGGAGTTGACCAACAAGGCCATCAGATTGGTGGTTGAGTGCATCAAAAGGTCACCTTTAAAATGCAAACAAGAGGAAAGAGGGAGAACTTCCTTTTCAGGAAACTCGCTGCTGTAAGTGTTTTTTCCCCCAGGGAATTCTTTATCAGAAATACACATATTGGTCTAAACTACATAAGACTGTTAAATAGTTAACCAAATAGCTACCCGGACTATCTGTATTGACCCTTTTTACACAAACTTTTTTGACTCCTCACATATGCTGCTGCTACTGTTTATAGTCCTAGTTAGATGTACATATCTACCTCAATTACCTTGTACCCCTGCACATCGAATCAGTACTAGGTCCTCCTGTGTATATATAAGTTATCGTTACTCATTGTGTATTTATTATTACAGGTTTTACTTTTTAATAATTTCTCTCTTCTTTCTCTCTGCATTGTTGGGAAGGGCCCTTAAGTAAGCATTTCACCATTAGTATATATTTGTTGTTTACGAAGCATGTGATGAATACAGTTTTATTTGAAATATTCAGTCAAGTAATAACACAATTTGGACTGGTGCCCAAATATCACTGATGCTACATGACCTGACAGACAGCAAGATAATGTCCCTCCTCACCTGGGACCTTACAAAAGTAAGTCTGTACTGCCCTCTCTGTGACTAATGTACAGTATAGGGCCCTGTCTTTTGGTTAATCATGTCACATGACCTACACTGTAGATTTTAACCTTTATTTTATTTTCCAGAAATGAAAATTAAACCAAAAATGAAATCAATTGTATGAGGATGATGCTGGACAACCTGACATAAAAGGAAAGGGGGACAGTTTGATAAAAGGTTAAAAGGTAGGCAGCGATATGACCTAAGTGCAGAAAGTTTTAATAAAATAAAGTTTTAATAAAAGTCCCCTGATGGTAGTTTAATTTATTCACATTACTTTACTTTAATAAAATGTGTTTTATTTGATGACTTTAATTATTCAATTCCAAGTCATCATCTCATCTCTATAGAGCTGCTGCCTATGCTGTCTATTTTAGTAGTTATTCAAAGTAAATAAGGCATACTTTTATACTGCTGAATATCAACTATCAATCAATTAGATCATGTATTTTCAGGCTGGCAAAGAAACTGCTTTCTTTCCCCCTCAATCAGGTATTCTCGTGTCTGCTCTGCACAGACCAGAAAAGTTTAAGTGGGAGCGTAATGGATTATGGTGATTGTAATTAATTACCACGTTTTCTGCACTAAACTATGTCGACTATTAGCCTGTTGGAAACATCGAGCTCACATAAAGAAAATACTAACTAAATGGTATTAAAATAATTTAACTGACATCAGTTAATCGCTCAGCAATTGCAGAAATTAAATATCTGAGTGGGTCAATTTCCGCAACTACTAAGAGTTTTGAAGCGCGAGGCTAAACTTCTCAGCTTTTTAGGTCCCTTCCACATTGTAACTGCGTGCCGTAAACTCGTGCTCATGCGCAGATACTGTGTGTGACTGTGCGAAAGCAAAGTCTTGCATCTCGCTCATCACAATATCTGTGGTGCTGCTAATGCAATATTACTTCGTTGAGTATACCTTTAAATAAAGGTTGAACTCTATGTCACGTGACATGATTAACCAAAACACAAGGCCCTATATATCAATCAGAGACAAGGCAGTACAGACTTACTTTTGTAAGTATTAATTGAGGACCCAGGTGAGGAGGGACACAATCCTGTTGGCCGTCAGGTCCTCTGCAGCCAGTTCCTGCACCCTCCTGGCATGTAATGGTGTAGCTGAGCGACGCTGACTGTGTTGCATGATGCATTCCAGCATACAGAATTATTCTATGTCCTATATTATATGTCCTATTATATGTTCATGTCTCTCAGGGTATTGTGGTGAGTGAGGCCTGGACGGAGCCTGTCTGACTGGGAGTGGATTGTGACCTGGAGATTGGGACGGTCAATTGAAAAGGGTATAGATAGGGTTTTACATGAATTTATGTCAGTTGCTATGTTTTAGCAGGTGAATGATTAGTTTTCTAATGATTATGCTGCTAGCTAGCTATGACTCCATATACAATCATGCTAGATAGCTAGCTTAAAAATAGCTTGCAAAATAACTTTACCTTGCTAATAGATTTTGGTATCTGACTACAACGTTAGTTACAAACTCTTAATAATGAGTTGGACAATAGTTTCCAATGTGTTACAAAGAAGAAAAAAGCTTGCTACCTAGCCTTAAAATAAACACATTTCAACTTACCCGCCATGACAGGTAACAGCTGGGCATTGGGGGACATTGCACAATCAGTCTCAGTGGTAACGCACGTCCTGATTGACAGGTGGTTTTGCCAGACAACACAGCCCATGTGAACTGTCACCAACCAACCAGTGTAGAGTATACTAGTCTATGATAACCTCATCTGATTGGTTGGAAGAAACAGGTCCCACCTGCCAGAGCTCCTGCTTTCTTTCTCTCTCCTTGCTTTCAAGTTGCTGTTTGCATACGTACACATCTTTTTGTCACTATAGGTTGCTAAAGCACTGCCAAAAATTTAAACGTGTGAAATTGATATCCGCAGGTGTACAGATGCAACTATTGCTCGCATATATTAAGTTACAAGCTTGCAAATGTGATTAAAACTACAAATCTATTCTACACGATCAAATCATTGTCAATTAGCAGAATCTTTTTTAATATGACAGAAATTACAGTCGACTCTGCTGACACTGACAACAGATCAATAAAAACAACGTCAACTAATCCATATAATGGGCCATTATCTATATAATTGTGTCTCCCTATAATATCGAGACAAAAATACAATATGACGTCCATCAAACCTGGAGGAGGAAATTATAGTTAGAAACCAAGCTTTCAATTGGCACTGACCTTTAATGACTAAAATGTAAATGTACATATGCCTGGGTGGGCCTCTACTTTACACTGACAGTCGCAATTCAACATTCAACTATTTGGTATTTGTTCTGTCTACCAATATTGTGGGCCCTAGCGACTGTAGACCGTGAGATTTAAAACAATCCATCCTCTGTGGCCAAATCATGCTTTCTGGTGTAGTAGCCTATTTTAAATTTTTTTAATGGTCAGAGTCTGGGAGAAAGACAGGATGCAGGCAGGCTACCTCTGACAGGGGAGAGAAACCGGGTTGCTTGAGCCTACTGCCTGAGGTTCAAAGGAACAGCCCTTCTGTAATTCTCTAGCCAACTAGAAACTATATTTAAGCAGGTTGATGTTTATTATCATGAGTCTTTTCCTGGAGGCAGAACTGATCAATTTCCTACATAAGGGACGCCGATGGCATTACACGTATGGTTGATGAGGATCTCCATATTGCAAATGTACGGTCCCTTACTAGAAGTCGTGAGTGTTATTAAAATAGGCCGATGGAATCAGGTCATGCCCCAGGGCCGGATCTTCCGGGAAGTCATCAAATTAAGTCTCTCGGACATTTAGTTACCATTCTATAAAATGTTACATTTTTGGTCATTTTTCCGCTCTTCTGGAAAATTCCACCATATGGTGACTGGCTGCTTATTGCAAATGGAAAAAACATCATCAAACGGACATGGCCATTTCTTCTAAATGGAAATGACTTTGAAGACCGAACTCGGTGAGCACAAGTTTGGCCAAATGGGCTTTGAGCCCAGAAACAAAATGGCATCGAGGCCTCAACAATTTTTGAGTTAAGGCCCATTTTCTGGGATTAAAGGTCAAAAACGGTAATAGCTGCATGCACCGGTTCATGTAGTCTGACACATCCGAGTTTCACCTTAAGGATAACATGGGTTTACAGGTTAGGCTCTAACTCTGCTACTGTGCAGGCCATTTTCAAAATTCCTTTTGCCACGTGTTCAGGGTCACCTGTACCTCTACAAACATCAACATGAAAAGATTGAATGGTCCTCTTCATATCCTTAAGGGGAGATGTGAACTTTACCATAAAATAGGGCTGAAATCCCCAAATGGGGAGGCTTAAATCATCACAGAAAGGGACGCAAATGGCATCACCATAGTCTCTAGGCTGTACCGAGTACAACGAGATACCCCACCTGACCGTAGCTCGCTCGGTCTGATCGCAGCGACCGTGCAAAAAAGTAGGCCCAATGAAGCCTGACCTAAAAATGAGGTGCTTTTGGGTAACAGCGGCAGAACCGTTAAGGTTAGAAGCACAATTCAACCACACAAATATTCCTACGGTCCTCTCGATCTGTGCAAGTCTAACCTTAACCGTGTGGAATTAATTGACAGGCTTAAATCAACACCAACGAGTGATGGAGAGGAACCACTATCACTGCCCGGCCATCCTGAGGCATTTCTGTAGTATATTAGAGCATGTCCAATTTGTGATGGTAAATGCCCATTGTAAGACATTGTAAATGGAGAGCCGTGCACCTAGTAATCTGAACGGGTTACCAGGAGCACATTTTTTAAATGGTTTTTAATGCCTTTAGGGGGGTGCAAGGGGTCCATGACTGGGTAGGGAGCACCCCCCACCCGTGCCCATCCATAGGGTGCGCCCCTGATACGTTTGGACATTTTTCAACGAGTCCCACTTCTCTCTCATTGCACCAAATTCTTACTTCCTATGAGTTTCTATGATCAAACATGACAAATAGACTATCTAGGTTGATTCAAGGCTTAACATAGTGAAATATATAATTTGGTCAGTATAAATGCAATTTGGACATTTCTTATGCCATTTGGACATGGTTCACTGACTTTTGGGTTCGGAAGCCAACTTCCTATGATCATATATGGGAAATGGACATAACATCCTGATTTGGTACTTTCAATAATTATGTATGGCATTTGGACATTTCTTATGCCATTTGGCCATGGTTCACTGACTTTTGGGTTCGGAAGCCAACTTCCTATGATCATATATTGCAAATGGACAAAACATAGGCCTTATAGACAAACTCAATAAAATAAGACAAAATTATGTTCATACGGTTATTGCATATGTATAATTGACTAAACAAAATTTTTAAAAAATCTAAAAACGACCCAAAAGCACTTTATTTGAGGTTTTCTACATTTGACCCCTGGGTCTTGACTTTGTGACCATTTGCCATATCAAAATCTATGGTGGAGCACACTCGCCATCTTTGGGATTTTTGGTGTATAACACTTGGTATTTGCCATGTTCCACTTGCCATATGGTTTGGATAAACTGCTGTCCATTTGAGTGGTATTTGCAATTGTGTATATGGTTTGATCAATGGCAATAAGTTGCCATTCATTTTTGTCCATTTCATGGGGGTCTTCCCTTACCCCTGAGATAGGCCAGCTGCAGTCAAAATTGGCAGGTTAGGGTTAGGCATTAGGGATAGCAGTATGGAGAAGGTTAGGGTTTACGGTTAGTGTTAGGTTTAAAATCAGATATATTACTTTGTGGCTGTGCCAGCTAGTGACCACTCTGCAGAACTGCCTCCAGAACAAAAAACGGTGACCTGCATATTTTCAGGTTCATGATATTACCAAAGTTGTCATTGAACTCTTAAAATGTAACCCTATATAACCATTACCAATTATCATTACCAATTGTTTTTGAGAAATCAAGCTCACACACGAGATGCAAGTCTCATCACTTCACAATATAAACTTTCTCCATTTTAAAAATCCCACTGGGCACACCACTTCATTTCAACGTGGAAATGTGGGTAATATTTGGTTGGTAATACATCGTTGATCAATGAGATTTCAAACTTTATTCACTCACTCAAAAAGACAGCCAGAAGTTGAATTCCCAATGTGTTATCACTATGCTTTCAACCATCTAAAAGTACAACCAAATTAAAAGTACTTAGTGCAAGTGATCAATGCTGTTCATGATTCTGTGCAGATTATTACAGCAATTGTGAAGATCACAGACCTGCAATCTTTGCATGCGATCTTGAACATGTACACTTTGTATGATTACATAAGAAGACATTTATAGTTACAGTAGGCTAACCTCAATATGGCCATGGATGTGTTACTCATTTTATTGTTGAATAAATACAGTTACATTAGTTAACTTTAGGCTATTTACTTTATTACTAAAATATTATTTCATTGTGTTTGGTTGACAATGCAACTAAATATCAACATTTTAATGATATATAATACTTGGATAGTTTCATCTGAGCCACTGACTTAATCCTATTCTTAATTTTTTATTTTTGGTTTCGTTGGAACGTGAATCCAACATATAATTTGTTAACTTGTCGACAAGTTAATAGGCTATTTACTGTATTGCAAAAGTGGTATTGAATTGTGTTTGGTTGTAAACAAATTTCAGTTAGTCTACAAATGAATAATTTATATGTTGGATTCTCCATCTCAACCAAGAATCAAAGTTAAAGAATAGGACTAAATCAAATCAAACTTTATTTAACGTGCATTTCATGTCTGATTTGATTCGATTTGGTGATATTCTTTAAATTAGATTATTGGTTGAGATTATAATTAAACTTTTTTGTCGATTTCACTTTGAATTCACGTTAGTTGACAACTCAAACAAATGTAAATCAAAACTAGAAGTTGAACTGACGTCTGTGCCCAGTGGGCTATTAGTCAGCCAAGAACTAGCAGAAGCTTACAGAGCCAAATGCTACAACTTATTTCAGTTAAAGTGGTAATCAGCAGTTGAAACAATATCAAAGCTGCTCCCCGCCCCCATTTCGGTATAAAGCTGTGGGATGGGGCTGGAGAAATGCAACCACTCTCAAATTCATGGACAGAGGTATGGATGCAAGGACTGACTATCCATGTCCTCAGAATTATAATTTTAATAAAGCTATGAGCCATAAAACTGAGGAGTGAGGAAACGAGGGAGGAAAAGAAAGGGAGAGGGAGGGAGGGAGATGGATAGATGGAAAGAGAATACTCTGAGGTCTACACACTTTAAGTTGCTAAGCATTAAATGTGTCATGGGCTTTTAGAAATAGAACTTTGCTTCTTGGCAAAGTAGTGAGCTTGCAGCAGTCAGAGCTGGCAGCTACTCTCTTTCAGAGGTCAGTCTCCCCTGAGCAAGGCCTCTCCCTGAGAGCTTCTCCTGGATTTCAAAGCTCTTCTTAAAATGTTACTGGCTCTCAGGTAATGGAACCCTCAGTAAACACTGCAAGCTAAGCGACTGGTGCGCCGCGTCATTGTTCTGAATAAGTAGATTTGCCGTGAGGTTTTTTTGAACCCCACTTCACTCTCCTTGTGACAGTGGAATTTAATGCTCTGTAACAATGTTACCTACCAGGCTCTGATCTGTTAACTGATCTGCAATATGACATAAAGTCTGAATAAAGGGATTTGAAATTAGATCTGAGCGATCATGTACACACACACACACAGTTCAAGCCAGTAGTTTACAGGTAATTATATGGATAAGAGGATTGTTATTTTAATGTTGACTTCAGGAGAGCGTTTGTAAATACCACTGGACTGCCTTGTGGGCTCAACATATGTGCAGGTGTCAAGAGTAATCTTTGTGTATATGTAAATAATCTGAATTCAAGAGGCGCCATGCATAAGCATAGCAACCAATTGACATTTTATTGTTTACCACATCCAGCAAGACAAATTGTACATTTGTGACCCACCGCCTTGATTTGGTCTTATGTAGCAACATGTTAATTAAATGGTGATTTTAAATTTGATAAAAGTAGAGACTCAGAGCTACAAAATGATATATCATACACTGCAGTTGATGAACAATGGGAAAGTAATTCTGCTTTGAAAGTTGATCAAGTTATAACCCCACTCTTGAATATTTTGGTACACCTACTGGAGAGCTCTTCTTTGTCTACACCTATTCAGCATTGTTCACACCCTCTTAAGCCTTAGCCCCACCAATCTCTTTAAGTATTCACATTTGAGTCCATGTACTAAACAACCAAAGTTTAAGACGAAAAGTGATGAAAGTAGTAGCCTAACATAAGGGAAACCTCCAGGTAAAAATACACTATATAGTCCTTGGCCTAAATCCTAATTTGACTTTGAATGTGTCCCGATAAAAATATTGTATTTTTATTTCATAATTATTAGATTATGCTTACCCAGACACTTGTCTAAATTGATGTGATAGAAATGCTATAACCACCCTCCAGCCACATCTAACTAAGTGTCACTGTTGTCTGGATGTGTACACATGTTCATAAAATACAATAGATTGCTGTAATCACCCCCAGACACACCTGGCTAACTTGATGGATCATGTAATCATTCTCTTGCAAAGTGAAGTATTTTGTTTAGATATGTAGCTAGCTAGCTAAACAATGAACCATAATCCCAACCCATAGCTATAGTACAAATGGATTGTCATAGTTAGCCACTATGCATGAAATGCTGGAGTATGAATCTGCAGATAGCTAAAGCTAATCAAATAGGTTCAATGTTAGCTAGCTAACATTAGGCTATAACTAGCGATGCAAATGGATTTCTGAGATACAAATAATATGACTACACAGATCAAAACTTTAGCTAGCGAGCCAGAAAGCTAATGTTCACAAGCCAAGCGAAAAGTACACTTTAACTTCCAATGACTGACAAAATATAATATTGTATCCAAGAGTTTCCTGTATCCCATGATGTTTGCGCGAATCATGGGCATTATTTCTGGTTCGAAGTGTTGGATTCGGGGTAAACTTTGAACATTGATACACTACAGACATGATAGATCAGAAGCATTCTATATAAAGGAATGAAATACTGTTTTTTATGTCAGAAGTTAATGGTTCTCTGTAGAATGACAGAGTGGCTGTGGAATATGCTGGGTGGATGGGAGGGAGTCACGGGAGTGCGATAATTTCTGGTCAGGAGGTCAGGTCAGATCCCCTGATGGGAGTAATAATGGTTTATTGTCCTATTACCCTCTTCCTGATGAACCAATAGATGTAAGGATTGGAGAGAAGGAGGAGTGTCTAAAGTGGAGTATATATATACACACTTGTGGTGATGGGAACATGTGTCGTCTGAATCCAGCTGTATCGACCCTTTGGGAAGAATTAAACTTGGTTAAGCTTCTCTAGTGTCCGAGAGTTTATACTCAAAATGTTTTAACCTAACAGAAGTAAACAATGGTTTTCTTCCTTCATTCATGAAGAGCTTGCCAAACTAATAATAATGTGGGAACACTACCAGACGGAGATCAAAAAGGGCAATATTAGCCTACCTTTACCCTTCATAATTGATGGTTGGGAAGATGACATGAAGAAGTGGCCTCGTATTACGTACGGTAGCATATTTGCTTACTTTGTCGAATCCGTAGCTTGCGATGGTAAGGCGATGAGCAACTTAAAGTTCGGAGGCGTGCCAATACCTACACAGTAACAATGTCGGTCGGGTGTTATTGAAGGGTGTTGGAGACGACGTTGTCTACCTAAAAGCAGACCTAGAGCCGAGTCAGAGCCTGCACGCATCTCATCACAAGGCGTGGGTACTAGCATCAACGACAGGTGTCATACAGACAGCGGGTTGCTCATGTATTGCAGGGCCTGGACGCTCTTGTAGTCATGCTGCAGCAATTCTGTGGAAGGTCAGTAAAGTAACGACCAAAAATTACATGAAAGTGCAGGACAAAGGGTACTCCAGGAGAGGTTTGGGAAACAATTTGTTAGATAATAACAAAAAAAATATTTTCTTCAATATAGGTTGAGATTGCAGTCAGGCAAGGCCAAACAGGAATGGAATGCACTGATGTGCAAAGGAAGTAGAACTGAGGCGTGAGGAAGAATGTAGGGCTGAGGAAGGCAAAACATATTTTAAACACCACAGACCCCACCACACATCCAAGCCCATCAATGTCATCACAGGACAATTCCACAACCTCCCCTCAACTTTTTAGGAACCATGCAGAGTTCACAAGCCACATCAACTCCTCAGTAATGACCCCACTATTTCGACTCCAGACAAATGGTCTTCTTCAGCTAAGTTAGAGCACATGTAGATAGCAGCAGCAAGGCAGGCCCAAGCCAACATGATTCAGCTCACACGAACACACTGCGTCACACTGAACACAGCACAACACTATCCTGTAGGAAGTGCACAATGTTTTATGAGACCTACATCAAATTATCCTCTGTACAAACAGCTACATTGATGGAAGAAACCAAGCTCCAAAGTGCTTCACAGCTATGGCATGATGCTAGGAAGCTGCGTCTAACAGCCAGCACAGCGAAATGAGTCCCCAAACGAAACACCGAAGATCCCGAAAAATGTGTAAATGAGCATTTATACCCAACCTTCACTGGCAATACAGCAACAAAGCATGGCAAAGAAAATGAGGTCAATGTCATCACACTCCTGGAGAGCAGAGGAAATGTTGCGGTGAACAGAGGCCTGGTGGTGCACCCTGACCATCCTTGGTTGGGAGCCAGCTCAGATGAGACTTGACGCAACATAGCTCCTTGAGATCAAGTGCCCCTTCAAGAGTTCCACATCTCTGACAGAATTTCTGATCGGCCAAATGGTGACATCAAAAGCTTGGATGATGGAGAGTACCTAATTCATCCCAATGGAAAAGATGGATACTACCTTCAGGTGGGTAAAAATGTTTAAGAAAATAGATTAGCTGTATTATTACAAGTATTGAACATTGTATTGTAAACTCAATCTAATCAGAATTTTGTGGCAATGTGCTTTCTTAATCCTTCTTTCAGACACAAGTGATCATGATGTGCCTGGGCCCACAGAGCTGCAAACTGGTCGTCTGGACACCAAGCAAGCACATAGAAGTGGACATTCCATTTGATAAAGACTACACAGATGCACATGTGCAACAGCTGCAGAAGTTCTACTTTTTACACATGCTACCTAGGCTTCGTGCCATGGATCTTCACTGGAGGCTTCGTGCCCTGGATCTTCACTGGAGGCTTCGTGCCATGGATCATCACTGGAGGCTTCTTGCCATGGATCATCACTGGAGGCTTCTTGCCATGGATCATCACTGGAGGCTTCTTGCCATGGATCATCACTGGAGGCTTCTTGCCATGGATCATCACTGGAGGCTTCGTGCCATGGATCATCACTGGAGGCTTCGTGCCATGGATCATCACTGGAGGCTTCGTGCCATGGATCATCACTGGAGGCTTCGTGCCATGGATCTTCACTGGAGGCGTCGTGCCATGACTCATCACTGGAGGCTTCGTGCCATGGATCATCACTGGAGGCTTTGTGCCATGGATCATCACTGGAGGATTTGTGCCATGGATCATCACTGGAGGATTTGTGCCATGGATCATCACTGGAGGCTTCGTGCCATGGATCATCACTGGAGTGGAGAGACACACAGGAGGCCTGACTCTGTGCGCAGGCACAGGACTCACCAGGCTGGGGAGACATACAGGAGGCTTTGTCCTTGGCAGAGGCACCGGATACACTGGGCCGTGGAGGCGCACTGGCGGTCTCGAGCGCAGAGCTGGCACAACACTTTCTGGCTGGATGCCCACTTCCACCTGGCAAATGCGGGACGCTGGCACAGAGCAAACCGGCCTGTGAATGATCACTCAAGACACCGTGCGCATCACCCCATAGCACGGTGCCTGACCAGTCACATGCTCGCCACAGTAAGCACGGGGAGTTGGCTCAGGTCGGAATCCTGACTCTGCCACACTCCCCTTGTGCCCCCCCAAACATTTTTTGGGGGGCTGCTTCTCGTGCCTGCTTCGATGGTTAGCCTCCTCATATCGCCGCCGCTCAGCTTTAGCTGCTTCCAGTTCCTCTTTCGGACGGCGAAATTCCACCACCTGCCTCCAGGGTCCTTTCCTGTCCAGGATTTCCTCACAGTCCATGAATCCTGAACACACTGCTCCTCCTTACCACGCTGCTTGGTCCATTTGTGGTGGGAAGTTCTGTCACGGCCATTAAAAGAAGAGGACCAAGGTGCAGCGTGGTGAGCATACATATCCATTTACTTATATAACGCCCACAATAACATTAAACAATCCAAAAACAACCGTGAAGCTATAGTGCCAACAAACAAATACAACTTCCCACAAAGACAGGTGGGGAAAAAGGGCTACCTAAGTATGGTTCTCAATCAGAGACAACGATAGACAGCTGTCCCCGATTGAGAACACTACCCGGCCAAACATGGAAATACAAATAATAGAACATAGAATACACACCCCAAATCAGGGTGTGACAGACAATGTCAATTTGTCATAGGAAAGAACCAGTTAAAATAGGCAAGTTGGTACAGGCAGTTGTGTTAGCTGACAAAACAATGATTTAAAACAAATACAGCTAACAGTTGGAATAAAATAATGTTACATATGTTGACAATGTTTTGCAGTTCATTAATAGGAATAAAGTGATGTACATTTTTGGAGTACATAAACGGTCAGTGCATGTAGTTTGTCATGTTGATTGTGTTAGACATTCTGTATATTTGCTAGATATAAACTCTCCTCTCAGATTTACAAGAGCTGCACACATAAGTATGTTGTCAATTTTAGGGACCAAACTAATAGGCACAGTTTGTGAGAGAATCTTGTACACCTTAAGACGCCTTATTGCTCGTTCCACATGAATACGGACATTAGCAATGTGTCGTGTGCGAGTAACCTGCTCATTTGTCAACTGGCATTGCTTGTGTGTAAATGCTGGTAAGATCAAGCGTACATTCCGTTCCTCTAGCAAGTCCCAAATTGTGAAGCCACGGTCCCCAATCACCTCATCTCCAGCACGCAATTGTTCGAGAAACATTGAGTTCTGTGTAATGAACCTATCGCTACATCTCCCAGCATAAGACTCTGAAATAAACAAAACCATTCCTGATGAAGCAGTTGCAACTAGATATTTCACAGTATTACTGGCATAGTAGTGACTGTAAGATTCAGTTCTTGAGTCCAGATTTTTAGCCTTCTGCAAAACACTTCCTTTGCGGTCAATAACATAATAATGTTTCAAACAAGTTCTGTTTGAAAAATGATCCAGAAAAACCTGTGGCATAGTAACCTTTATCGTCTCACGAGGCAGCCATGGAATGAGATCCTTGGTGTGCTCAGCAATGACATCTATCCAGAATTTCAATGTTTTACTGACCTGACCGGGTGACCTTTTCAAGCGTCTTGCTAAATCAGCTATAACAAAGTTCTGTCTAAGTTTCGTTAGTGTCATCAGAATTTGGTCTACAACCGACATTGTTGATGATGTGGGGGCAAAAGCTTGTAAGCAAGACACAAGAGTGTTGAATTCTAGTAATGGAATTCCTGTGTACAGGGACTGGTGCAGTTGTCATGCCACATGTGATGATAGGTCCTTTGGAGTAGGTGTGGTCCTCCATCGCTGGGTCTGACCACTGTGTTTGGGCATCATGGAAGGTCTTTGAAATAGGACCTGCCTCATCAGAAACTAATTTCTCGACATGTCCAGAGCATCCATTATCTCAGCCAATCATGGCTAGCGGGAAGGTTCCTTACTTTTTCTTTGGCTAAACCAACTAGGCTCGTAATTTAACGATTGTATATATATTTACAGATGACATACAAGTTTGTTATTAAGGCACATGAACGTCCACATGTTCCAGAAGGCATTTCTGCCCCCAATTTTTTTTAAATTACATTTAAATTATTAAAAAAAAAATATATTTTTTTTTTAAATAAAATGCCTCTCCTGTGTAGTAGTGACAGGCGACATACATTTGATTTAGAAGAGCTGCCAAGAGATTGACTATAAAGAAAGAGAGTGAACAAAATAACAAACTACCGGAACTGTAAACGCAACTGAAATGACAATACACGTAGAGCAATATTCTACAATACATTTTGTGTGTTCAAAGACCTCTCAAATGTTTGCCTGCAACCCCCTATGGTGCTATTCATTAGATGTAATCACCAGAGACCAAACATAATCTTGTGCCGCTGAACACATTGAGATTGAAGAGTTATATTCACGGCTACAGCCAACTGCACCCTATTCCATATAGTGCACTACTTTTGACCAGAGCCATGGTCAAAAGTGGTGGACTACATAAGGAATAGGGTGCCATTTGAGACACCATTTTTCTGAAAATACTAGACCAATGCCAAACACTACTTCGCTTTACCTCTGCCATTAATAATGCTTCCACTCCAGTATAGCTGGGTCCATGGGACTTGGTCATAGGCTGATGAATTTGTCATCACAAAAAAAAAGGTAAATTCATGTACTTTGATTCAGGAGAGGCAGGCTTCATACATTTTACCTTTATAATACGATCTCATTCAGGGAGACTTACAATTGACCAGGACAGCGGTGTAGTGCAACTCTCTTCTCCTACAGTACATCGTTGCTGGCACTACACTTACACACCCCAGTACTCTCCTGGTACACACTATGTACACAGGTGTAAACATTAAAGGATTATGTATAAATCATATCATTATAGAGGATGTGTTCTCAATGACTTACCTGGTTATTAAATATATAAAATAATATCTAGATCAGGATTTTTTTTTTAAGTACCATTATTTTTTTACCCACTACTTCCATAAATGTTTTTAACTGGTACCGGGCTAACTTCAGAAGAGTTTTTCCATAGAGGGGTCATGCAGTACCATCCTGAATTATTGGCACCCTAGGTAAATATAAAAAGATTTAATGGAAAAATTACATTGTTGTTTATCAGCTTGATCTTACTCATAATATCATATGAATTGAGTAAAAAATAAACAATCAAGAAATTATCAGCAACGCTGATCTTCAACACGGGGGCCCCTCAGGGGTGCGTGCTCAGTCCCCTCCTGTACTCCCTGTTCACTCATTACTGCACGGCCAGGCATGACTCCAACACCATCATTAAGTTTGCTGATGACACAACAGTGGTAGGCCTGATCACAGACAATGATGAGACAGCCTATAGGGAGGAGGTCAGAGACCTGACCTTGTTGTGGAAAGACAACAACCTCTCCCGCAACTTGATCAAGACAAAGGAGATGTTTGTGGACTCCAGGAAAGGGAGGACCGAGCACGGCCAATTCTAATTGAAGGGGCTGTAGTGGAGCAGGTTGAGAGCTTCAAGATTCTTGGCGTCCACATCAACAACAAACTAACACGGTCCAAACAAACCAAGACAGTCGTGAAGAGGGCACAACAAAACCTATTCCCCCTCAGGAGACTGAAAAGTCGGTTAGGACATCTACTTTGCGCCTGACACAAATAATATTTCCAACAATTATTAACAGACTGATTATTTTCAAGGCCTACCTTCAAACACAGTGCCTCTTTGCTTGACATCATTAGAAAATCTAAATAAATCAGCCCAGACCTCAGAAAAAAAATGTAGACCTCCACAAGTCTGGTTCATCCTTGGGAGCAATTTCCAAATGCCTGAAGGTACCACGTTCATCTGTACAAACAATAGTATGCAAGTATAAACACCATGGGTCCACACAGCCATCATACCACTCAGGAAGGAGGCATGTTCTGTCTCCTAGAGATGAACGTAGTTTGGGCGAAAATTGCAAATCAATCCCAGACAAACAGCAAAGGACCTTGTGAAGATGCTGGGGGAAAACAGACACAAAAGTATCTATATCCACAGTAAAATGAGTCCTATATCAACATAACCTGAAAGGCCGCTCAGCAGGGAAGAAGCCACTGCTCCAAAATCGCCATAAAAAAGCCAGACTACGGTTTGCAACTGCACATGGGGCCAAAATCGTAATTTTTGGAGATATGTCCTCTGGTCTGATGAAACAAAAATAGAACTGTTTGGCCATAACGACCATCGTTATGTTTGGAGGAAAGAGGGGGAGGCTTGCAAGCCGAAGAACACCATCCCAACCGTGAAGCACGAGGGTGGCAGTATCATATTGTGGGTGTGCTTTGCTGCAGGAGGGACTGGTGCACTTCACAAAATAGATGGCATGAGGGAGGAACGTTATGTGGCTATATTGAAGCAACATCTCAAGACATTCCAGTCAGGAAGTTAAAGCTTGGTCGCAAATGGGTCTTCCAAATTGACAATGACCCCAAGCAGACTACCAAAGTTGTGGCAAAATGGCTCAAGGACAACAAAATCAAGGTATTGGAGTGGCCATCATCATTGGAGTGGCCCTGACCTCAATCCAACGGAAAATTTGTGGATAGAACTGAAAAAGCGTGTGAGAGCAAGGAGGCCTACAAACCTGACTCAGTTACACCAGCTCTGTCAGGAGGAAGGGGACAAAATTCAGCCATCTTATCGTGGGAAGCTTGTGGAAGGCTCCCCGAAACGTTTGATCCAAATTAAACCATTTAAAGGCAATGCTACCGAATACTAATTGAGTGTATGTAAACTTCTGACCCACTGGGAATGTGATGAAAGAAATAAAAGCTGAAATAAATAATTCTCTCTACCATTATTCTGACATTTCACATTCTTAAAATAAAGTGGTGATCCTAACTGACCTAAGACAGGGAATTTTTATTACGATTAAATGTCAGGAATTGTGAAACCTGAGTTGAAATGTATTTGGCTAACGTGTATGTAAACTTCCAATTTCAAATGTACATGTACATATTACCTCGACACCGGTGCCCCCGAACACTGACTGTTCCGGTAATCCCTGTGTATAGCCCCGCTATTGTTATTTACTGCTGCTCTTTAATTATTTGTTATTCTTATCGCTTACTTTTGAAAAGTTATTTTCGTAAAAACTGCATTGTTCGTTAAGGGCTTGTAAGTAAGTCTACACCAGTTGTATTCGGAGCATGTGAGAAATAAAATTTGAATTGATTTTGATTTGATTATTTTATTCAAACATCCTTGTCACAATTAATTATTGGCACCCCTAGAATTTCTTTTGAACAAAATCTAATTGATGTATATTCTGTTTAAGATTTTATTTTTAAAGTTCATCTGAGTCTTTGGTAACTCTTTAGTGGTCATTCACGACTTCCTGTTTCAATGGGGTGTCAATTTTAAGTGACACACAGGCTAAACTCCCTTCCAAAGTCATCCATCAACATGGGATAGGCCAGCGAACACTCAATTGAAATGAGACAAAAGGTTGTTGACCCTCACATATCAGGCTTTAAAAAGATAGCTACATGCCTAAAAATATCTATCTCCACTATTAGGGCAATAATTAAGACATTTAAATCAACTGGAGCTGTGATTTTTTATTTGTATTTAACTAGGCAAGTCGGTTTTAAGATGAACCTGTCTGGAAGAGTACAAAAGCGTATTTTGGCCTCATGCGCAGTGAGAAGGATGGTCAAAGTGGCAAAAAAATCTCCAAGGATAACAGTTGGAGAATTGAAGAAGTTGGTTACATCTTGGGGTCACCAAGTCTCCAAAGCTACAACTAGACGCCACCTCCATGCCGACAAGTTATTTGGAAGGGTTGACAGAAGAAAGCCTCTGCTGTCACCAAACAACAAACATAAGAGCCTGGAGTTTGCTAAATCTCATTGGAACTTTGATTGGAACCAGGTTCTATGGTCTGATGAGACTAAAATATAGCTTTTTGGCAATAAACACCAGAGGTGGGTTTGGTGTAAAAAGAGCCATGCTCATGCAGAAAGTAACCGAATCCCCACTGTGAAGTATGGTGATGTTGTGGGGCTGTTTTACTTCCAAAGGCCCTGGAAACCTTGTTAGGATACATGGCATCATGGACTCCATCAAGAACCATGAGATTTTAGACCAAAACCTGTCTTCCTCTGCCAAGAGGCTAAAACCTGGTCATCGTTGGATCTTCCAGCAGGACAACAATCCAAAGCATACCTCCAAATCAACACAAAAATGGTTCACTGACCATAGAATCAAGCTTTTGCAATGACCATCCCAATCCCCTTATCTAAACCCTACAGGCGAGGACCAAGGACTCTGAAGAATCTGGAGAGTTTCTGTATGGAGGAATGGTCTCAAATCCTATCCTATGTGTTCTCACACCTCAGCAAATACTATAGGAGACGACTCAGAGCTTTTATCTCGGCAAAGGGAGGGTGCACAAAGTATTAAATGCAGGGGTGCCAATAATTGTGACATGCATGTTTTTGAATAAAATAATAAAACTCAGCGACAATTGTGGGTTTTCAAGCATGAACTGCTCGTTTCAAGTCCTGCCACAGCGTCTCAATTGGGATTAGGTCTGGACTTTGACTAGGCAATTCCGAAACTTCAAATTTGTTGCTTTTTAACCATTTTCATGTAGACTTGATTGTGTTTTTAATCATTGTCTTGATGGATGTTCAGCTTCAGCTCACAGACGGATGACCTGACATTCTCCTGTAGAATTCTCTGATGAAGAGCAGAATTTATGGTTCCTTCTATTAAGGCAAGTCGTCCATGTCCTGAGGCAGCTAAGCACCCCCAAACATCACATTACCACCACCATGCTTGACCAATGGTATGAGGTTCTTTCTGTGGAATGCAGTTTTTGGTTTTTGCCAGACTATTACGGGACCCATTTCATCCAAGAATATGACTAAAGTTTGCCAAAAAGCACCTGGGCTCAGTGGAAATGTTCCAAACCTCATGTCTCTATCATAATCCGTTCAAAAGTTATTGGAGTTTTTATCCTTATAGGATGGCCAGAATTAGGGTGACTAAATCAATAGAGGCCAAATAAAAAAAATAGGTTAAAAAATCTTGAAAATTGCATTGCGTCAGCTAGGCTGGATTCTGGGATACTGGCTACCACTTTCCCATTGAATTCGTCATCTCTTCTCAAATCTGCAGGACATAAAACAACATAGAGGTAAGATAGATATGGACATTGACATGACAAGTAGTATTTTCATGTTTTATACTGAACAAAAATATAAACGCGACACGCAAACATTTCTACGATTTGACTGAGTTACAGTTCATATAAGGAAATCAGTAAATTTATCTAAATTCATTAGGCCCACCCACTGAGGAGCCAGGCCCAGCCAATCAGAATTAGTTTTTTTCCCACAAAAGGGCTTTATTACAAACAGAAATACTCCTCAGTTTCATCAGCTTCCCCGGAGGCTGGTTTCAGATGATCCCGCAGGTGAAGAAGCCAGATGTGGAGGTCCTGGGCTAGCGTGGCATTTTCACCCACTCTGGGTAGAGTGGGTGGACACATTACATATATTACATTTTTTGTCCAGGGTCATTAGCTACAGCGCCTTGCAAAAATATTCACCCCCTTTGGCGTTTTCCTATTTTGTTTCATTACAACCTGTAATTTGGATTTTTATTTGGATTTCATGTAATGGACATACACAAAATAGTCCAAATTGGTGAAGTGAAATGAAAAATATCACTTGTTTCAACAAAAAATAATTTAAAAGGAAAAATGGTGCGTGCATATGTATTCAACCCCTTTGCTATGACGCCCCTAAAGAAGATCTGGTGCAACCAATTACCTTCAGAAGTCACATAATTAGTCAAATAAAGTCCACCTGTGTGCAATCTAAGTGTCACATGATCTGTCACATGATCTCAGTGTATATACAGCTGTTCTGAAAGGCCCCAGAGTCTGCAACACCATTAAGAGGCTCCTCTGTCCTCCACTCGTTACCTGTATTAATGGCACCTGTTTGAACTTGTTATCAGTATAAAAGACACCTGTCCACAACCTCAAACAGTCACACTCCAAACTCCACTATGGCCAAGACCAAAGAGCTGTCAAAGGACACCAGAAACAAAATTGTAGACCTGCACCAGGCTGGGAAGACTGAATCTGCCATAGGTAAGCAGCTTGGTTTGAAAAAATCAACTGTGGGAGCAATTATTAGGAAATGGAAGACATACAAGACCACTGATAATCTCCCTCGATCTGGGGCTCCACGCAAGATCTCACCCCGTGCGGTCAAAATGATCACAAGAATGGTGAGCAAAAATCCCAGAACCACACGGGGGACCTAGTGAATAACCTGCAGAGAGCTGGGACCAAAGTAACAAAGCCTACCTTCAGCAAGGGCATAGAAGATGAAACGTGGCTGGGTCTTTCAGCATGACAATGATCCCAAACACACCGCCCGGGCAACGAAGGAGTGGCTTCGTAAGACGCATTTCAAGGTCCTGGAGTGGCCTAGCCAGTCTCCAGATCTCAACCCCATAGAACATCTTTGGAGGGAGTTGAAAGTCCGTGTTGCCCAGCAACAGCCCCAAAACATCACTGCTCTAGAGGAGATCTACATGGAGGAATGGGCCAAAATACCAGCAACAGTGTGTGAAAACCTTGTGAAGACTTACAGAAACCATTTGACCCCTGTCATTGCTAACAAAGGTTATATAACAAAGTATTGAGATAAACTTTTGTTATTGACCAAATACTTATTTTCCACCATAATTTGCTAATAAATTCATTAAAAATCCTACAATGTGATTTTCTTCTCATTTTGTCTGTCATAGTTGAAGTGTACCTATGATGAAAATTACAGGCCTCTCTCATCTTTTTAAGTGGGAGAACTTGCACAATTGGTGGCTGACTAAATACTTTTTTGCCCCACTGTATACTGCCAGAAGAAATATGACGTTCCTAAAAGAGCTAAACAAACTTGAGCTGAAGTTTACAGAGATTAATTTTCACTAAGGAGCATTACCCCCGCCCCCAAAAAATGCACTTTGATCAGGACCCCGCAGCAAAATGAATTAATTTAGGCTGTGAATCGTGTTATTTCAATGGAGAGGGGCCATATATTATCCGCCTCTCTGCCTTTTGGGTCGGAAAGACCTTGTATAATACTTACTGCCTCATACAACAATTTTTTTCCTGTATATTTTGGGGATTTGCTTTAAGGTTTTCTGACCGTAGACAAATACAGTGAAGGTATACAATATTACACAGTACCTACATACAGTATAATACAACTCTTTTGTGCTGTTTGCAATGATCCAACAATACATTGAGAGGTTTAAGCTTTGTTTTGTTAAGCTTTAAGCTTTGTTTAATACATCATTGTCTAGATACTCAGCCCCAAAAGGGACTAATAAAATGTTAGGGTGTGTTTCATGATTGCAATATGAAAGGCTGAAACTTGAAAATGATCCATACTTTTTTTCTGGCTACGGTTTCTCTCCTTTTTTTCCTGAGAAATGCAGTATCACTTCTGGTGAGATAGCCGTATTCAGATCAGCTCTAGACAAGGTTGAGTGATGGAAGCAATCCCTGAGATGTGTACTTTTAACAGAGCAGATGCCAGACTGCACGCAGCGAAGAAAAACATTGAGCAGTAGCACGGAAGAAGTGAAAGCTTGGCTTCCCCCCACTACTCAACAGCAGGATGGTAGTACCCATCATTTGGAGTCAAACAACATCAGTCAAGAGCCACTCGCATGGAAATATGTGCACCCCTGCATGCACGGCATCATACAACGTTCTACACAGTTACATGCCTTGTTTTATGAAATATTCTCCATTTCAAACTGACAGGCAAACGTTCAGACCGAAGTAGATGTTCTTGGATATTCATGTCCTACTTCCATCACAATATATTGAATTTCCAATCTCACAAGAAGTTAGATCAAAAGTTTAATGTTGCCACAAGTGACTAAGTCCCTGTTCCATCACAAGATACCTTTATCTCAGGACCTCGCTGATGGAACAGACCGTTATCAACAAGTAAATTCAACTTGTCGCAGTGCATAATTGGCTAAGATATGCATTTTCCATAAATAGGTCTGTGGCGGTTTTTGAGTCGGGGTCCGCCAATGTCCCCCTCATCTTCCCATGATTCCATCAACAAGATTGCTTTCATGTCCTGCCAATACTCACGGACTACTGCCACCAGGCCATACGCTTCTAATTAACACATGGTGACGAGGCAAATGAGAATTGGAGAAGACAGGAGGGAAGGTTTATAGCGAGCAATCGGAATAATTAGACATGTCATTAATATGCAAACGAGGTGATGGGAAGAGGTAATCAGCAGTGTGTTTAATGATGTGTAATGATGTTGCGAACCTGTCAGCCAATGTGACAAATACATGTTAGATGACAATGGCATTGTTTGAATCAACTTGAAGGGTCTTATTTGGTTACTAATGGTTTCCAAATTAATAACCATGATGGTAAATTTTGTATTATTATAGCTCCTATGCTGAGCTCAACGGTGACAGTTATTTCCAGACATCATTGCTGTGAATTTACTGGGTATTAGTTTGCTCAGTGGCTGTTGATGTATACTGAACAAAAATATAAATGCAACATGCAACAATTTTATTTTTTTACAGAGTTAGAGTTTATATAAGGAAATAAATAAATTTAAATAAATAAATTAGTCCTAATCTATGGATTTTTACATGAGAAGGGGCACAGACATTGGTGGGCCTGGGAGGGTATAGGCCCACCCACTTGGGAGCAAGACCCACTGACTGGGTAGCCAGGCCCAGCCAATCAGAATGAGCTTTCCCCCACAAAAGGGCTTTATTACAGACAGAAATACTCCTCAGTTTCATCAGCTGTCCGGTTTGCTGGTCTCAGACAATAATGCAGGTGAAGAAGCCGGATGTAGAGATCCTGGGCTGGCGTAGTTACATGTGGTCTGCGGTTGTGAGGCCGATTGGACGTACTGCCAAATTCTCTAAAACAAAGTTGGAGGCAGCTTATGGTAGAGAAATTAACATAACATTATCTGGCAACAGCTCTGGTGGACATTCCTGCAATCAGCATGCAAATTGTACACTTTGTCAAAATGCTCCATTTATGGCATTGTGTTGTGTGACAAAACTGAACATTTTAAAGTGGCCTTTATTGTCCCCAGCACAAGGGGCACCTGTGTAATGATCATGCTGTTTAATCAGTGTCTTGATATGCCACACCTGTCGGGTGGATGGAATATTTTGGCAAAGGAGAAATGCTGACTGACAGGGATGTAAACACATTAACGAACTACATTTGAGAGAAATACGCTTTTTGTGCATATTGAACATTTCTGGGATCTTTCATTTCAGCTCATGAAACATGGGACAAAGACCTTACATGTTGCGTTTATATTTTAGTTCAGTATAGATTGTGTCTGAACTGTATATCTAGTCATTTGTTTGAGTTGGATTAAAGGCGAGAATGTTCTCTTTAAGTGGTGCTGCTTGGAGACTGCTGTGTATGCTGGCTACTATTTTCACTCTTTTAAGTTTCTGAAGAGATTGGTTAGTTTAAAGAAATAAAGACAGTTAAGCAGTACTCTGAACATATTAAAATCATCCATGTTTTCACAATATAAAACAAAAAAGTGAAGTCTTATCCTGTCATTTTAATCTGAAAATGATTATTAAAATCTGCTTGCATTCTCACTTGTGTGTAGGTCTTTCTTTGTGAAGCAATAAGGTAGCATAATAAAATTGGAAAGTGTTAAACACCATTACTAGGTCAATAATACTATATCAATGCTTTAATCACTACTAAAAGTTATACCCATAAATATAACTTGAATTTGAGTCTCTTAAACCAAACCTAAACTATGAGAAATCTGCTGAAACGGTTGGCAACCTGAATTAGTATCAGATTTGGCAATTCAAACAGTTTGTAGCAATTTTTTGTAAGAGTAAGGACATAATGTCAACACAAATAAAACACAAATAAATAAACATAAGTAAAATCAAATAAAATTACCGCTAATAGGCATTGATGGTGCATTGGTGATTTCATTCCTAGCAGAGGTGGTGCATTCTTGGCTGCCCTGGTGCCCCCTGAAGTTACCACACTGCTATTGGAAGTGCCAATTACGACTGTATGAGCCATCATCCGAGCATTATGATACAGGTGGTTGGAAATATGGAAAGCGTGGAGAAAATGCCAAGAAGACTGGATCCTTTGGCATCAGATGAAAAAAAGGCTACCAAATTGAAAAATATATTTCATTGTCTATCTGAAGTGAGTTTCGGAGTGACTCTACACTGTGTTCCCTTTAGCCTACTCATTCAAGCAGAGCAATTTGGACTCATTAGCAACAATCCTCTATCATGCAATTTTGTTACCCTCCGCATTTAAGCAAATCAGTCTCTTTATAAAGCCCTGTATTAAGTAACAACACACAGCCTCTTAGTCTGATGTGAAAAGATTTGATGTGATTGGTCAAAAGACTAATTAGCGGAAAAAATATCTAAATTGGGCAGCCTTACTTACAGCCATCACTAGTGTGCATGGCCAAAGAGTTCTATTTTCATGCCAACTGACCATGGAAGAGTGGCTAATGCTACTTCCGGATGTTGAGCACCACGTTCAGCCAGGGAGAAACAACAGACTGCTACAACCTGATTGGTTGAACGCGGTGTGCAACATCCGGAAGTAGCATTAGCCACTCTAGCATGGTGGTGGAGAATTTGTTTATTAAGACCATGCTCATATTTTCCCAGGTTTTTTAGGCCGGCGCCCCATTAAATCGACACGAGGAATAATAGTGCCATCTGGTGGCAGTAGTGCTAGATTTGAACTTGGATTTCCATTCAAAGACTCAACAAGCGGTTCTGGTAGGACTATGGTATTTATATTTTAGGATTTGCTTTCTGCACTGTTGGGTCAGTTGACAAATTATTATTTTATTATTCTGCTTTGTTTTTGCTATCAATACACTATTATTGAACTGACCAAGTTATTTATGACAAGTTTGTGGTTTATGCAAGTGTGTTACAGTGTTCCCCTCCAGTTTATGGTCCTGCATATTGTCATTAGGACTTATCTACCAGGGTTATATGCTGCATTTTTATTTGTAAAAGTGCTTGGTTTCTCTGTCAGCGCAGTTGCAGTTGTTGTTACTGTACATATTTCAGGTACATTTTCCTCAAATCTTCCTAGAGATACTAACTATTCTCTGTGTTTGTGGAATTGTGGAATCAATGAATACAGAGAAGTTAATATTTGTTTGTAACTTATTTTGTACATAATGTTGCTGCTACGGTCTCTTATGACCGAAAAGAGCTTCTGGACATCAGAACAGCGATTACTCACCTTGAATTGGTCGAATAATTTTTCTACAATGAGTCGGACGAGGGATTTACTCCAGACAACTTTACGGTTTTTACTTTTTAATTACTGGTTATATTTTTAGTTTTTCCCTCACTCAACTTTTTTTCATTCAAATGTTTCACTCCGGACACTTTATCTGGACATGGTTCGTCAGGACCTCCAACAGCCGAAGCTAAGTAGTAACATTAACATGATGCCTTCTAATTGCAGTCGCTGTACTCATAATACAGAGGAGAATGATCGCCTTACGGCGAGGATAGCTGTGCTGCAAGCCCAGCTTCAGACGCAATCGTTAGGCAAGGGTAATTTCAGTGTAGGAAAGGATGAAACAGCGTCTGTGCCACCAGTAAGTACAGATAGTAGTATAAATCCCCTCGCAAAGTCCCCGCAACCCGACAACTTTCTCATGGCTTCTGGAGGGAAAAGCTGTAGGAATGCTCAACCAGTGTCACTCATTCAGCCGACAGAAACTTTCAACCGGTTCTCCCCATTAAGCAGCGAGTCGGAGTCAGAGGCCGAGCTTTCTCTGGTCTCTACTCCTCCCGTTACGGGGTCTGAGACGCCAAAGTCTCCCACCATTAGCTCTGATAAATTCAAAACCCTAGTCATTGGCGACTCCACTACCCACATTATTAAACTTAAAATAAACCATCCAGCGGTCATACACTGTTTACCAGGGGGCAGGGCTACCGAAGTTAAGGCTAATCTGAAGATGGTGCTGGCTAAAGCTAAAACTAGCGAGTGTAGAGAGTATAGGGATATTGTTATCCACGTTGGCACCAACGATGTTAGGATGAAACAGTCAGAGGTCACCAAGCGCAACATAGTTTCAGCGTGTATATCAGCTAGAAAGATGTGTTGGCATCTAGTAATTGTCTCTGGCCCCCTCCCAGTTAGGGGGAGTGATGAGCTCTACAGAGTCTCACAACTCAATCGCTGGTTGAAAACTGTTTTCTGCCCCTCCCAAAAGATAGAATTTGTAGATAATTGGCCCTCTTTCTGGGACTCACCCACAAACAAGCCTTGCCCGTTGAGGAGTGACATCCTAGCTGGAGGAGTGCTCTCATCTTATCTACGAACATAGACAGGGCTCTAACTCCCCTAGCTCCACAATGAAATAGGGTGCAGGCCAGGAAGCAGGCTGTTAGCTATCCCCATTGAGAGATGTCTGTGCCTCAACCTAGGTTGGGCAAAACTAAACATGGTAGTGTTCGCCTTAGCAATCTCACTAGAATAAAGACCTCCTCCATTCCTGCCATTATTGAAAGAGATCGTGATACCTCACATCTCAAAATAGAGCTACTTAATGTTAGATCCCTCAGGCAATTATAGTCAATGAACTAATCACTGATCATAATCTTGATGTGATTGGCCTGACTGAAACATGGCTTAAGCCTGATGAATTTACTGTGTTGAATGAGGCCTCACCTCCTGGTTACACTAGTGACCATATCCCCCGCGCATCCCGCAAAGGCGGAGGTGTTGTTAACATTTACGATTTCAATTTACAAAAAAAACCTGATATTTTCGTCTTTTGAGCTTCTAGTGATGAAATCTATGCAGTCTACTCAATCACTTTTTAGAGCTACTGTTTACATGCCTCCTGGGCCATATACAGCGTTCCTCACTGAGCTCCCTGAAATCCTATCGGACCTTGTAGTCATAGCAGATAATATACAAATTTTTGGTGACTTCAATATTCACATGGAAAAGTCCACAGACCCACTCCAAAAGCCTTTCGGAGCCATCATCGACTAAGTGGGTTTTGTCCAACATGTCTCCGGACCTACTCACTGCCACAGTCATACTCTGGACCTAGTTTGTCCCATGGAATAAATGTTGTGGATCTTAATGTTTTTCTTCATAATCCTGGACTATCGGACCACCATTTTATTACGTTTGCAATTGCAACAAATAATCTGCTCAGACCCCAACCAAGGAACATCAAAAGTTGTGCTATAAATTCTCAGACAACCCAAAGATTCCTTGATGCCCTTCCAGACTCCCTCTGCCTACCCAAGGATATCAGAGGACAAAAATCAGTTATTCACCTAACTGAGGGACTCAATTTAAACTTGCGCAATACCCTAGATGCAGTTGCACCCCTAAAAACTAAAATTAATTCTCAGAAGAAACTAGCTCCCTGGTACACAGAAAATACCCGAGCTCTGAAGCAAGCTTCCAGAAAATTGGAACGGAAATGGCGCCACACCAAACTGGAAGTCTTCCGACTAGCTTGGAAAGACTGTACCGTGCAGTATCGAAGAGCCCTCACTGCTGCTCGATAATCCTATTTTTCCAAATTAATTGAGGAAAATAAGAACAATCTGAAATTAAAAAATTATACTGTCGCAAAGCTAACTAAAAAGCAGCATTCCCCAAGAGAGGATGGCTTTCACTTCAGCAGTGATAAATTCACAAACTTCTTTGAGGAAAAGATCAAGATCATTAGAAAGCAAAGTACGGACTCCTCTTTAAATCTGTGTATTCCTCCAAAGCTCAATTGTCCTGAGTCTGCACAACTCTGCCAGGACCTAGGATCAAGGGAGACACTCAAGTGTTTTAGTACTATATCTCTTGGCACAATGATGAAAATAATCATGGCCTCTAAACCTTCAAGCTGCATACTGGACCCTATTCCAAGTAAACTACTGAAAGAGCTGCTTCCTGTGCTTGACCCTCCTATGTTGAACATAATAAACGTCTCTCTATCCACCGGATGTGTACCAAACTCACTAAAAGTGGCAGTAATAAAGCCTCTCTTGAAAAATCCAAACCTTGACCCAGAAAATATAAAAAACTTTTTGGCCTATATTGAATCTTCCATTCCTCTCAATTTTGTTTAGAAAAGGCTGTTGCGCAGCAACTCACTGCCTTCCTGAAGACAAACAATGTATACGAAATTCTTCAGTCTGGTTTTAGACCCCATCATAGCACTGAGACTGCACTTGTGAAGGTGGTAAATTACCTTTTAATGGCATCAGACAGAGGCTTTGCATCTGTCCTCGTGCTCCTAGACCTTAGTGCTGCTTTTGATACCATCGATCACCACATTCTTTTGGAGAGTTAGGAAACCCAAATTGGTCTACACGGACAAGTTCTGGCCTGGTTTAGATCTTATCTGTCGGAAAGATATTAGTTTGTCTCTGTGAATGGTTTGTCCTCTAACAAATCAACTGTAAACTTCGGTGTTCCTCAAGGTTCCGTTTTAGGACCACTATTGTTTTCACTATGTATTTTACCTCTTGGGGATGTCACAAAAAACTTTCACTGCTATGCGGATGACACACAGCTGTACATTTCAATGAAAAATGATGAGAGATGAGAGCACCCCTCCAGCTAGGATGGAGTCCGTCACTCCTCAGCAGGTCAGGCTTGGTCCTGTTTGTGGGTGAGTCCCAGAAAGAGGGCCAATTATCTACAAATTCTAACTTTTGGGAGGGGCAGAAAACAGTTTTCAACCAGCGATTGAGTTGTGAAACTCTGCTGTAGAGCTCATCACTCCCCCTAACTGGGAGGGGGCCAGAGACAATTACTCGATGCCGACACATCTTTCTAGCTGATATGCACGCAGAAGCTATGTTGCGCTTGGTGATCTCTGACTGTTTCATCCTAACATCGTTGGTGCCGACGTGGATAACAATATCTCTATACTCTCTACACTCGCCAGTTTTAGCTTTAGCCAGCACCATCTTCGATTTAGCCTTAACTCGGTAGCCCTGCCCCCGGGTAAACAGTGTATGATCGCTGGATGATTCGCTTTAATACTGCGGGTAATGGAGTCGCCAATGACTAGAGTTTTCAATTTGTCAGAGCTAATGGTGGGAAGCTTCGGCGTCTCAGACCCCGTAACGGGAGGAGTAGAGACCAGAGAAGAATCGGCCTCTGACTCCGACCCGCTGCTTAATGGGGAAAACCGGTTGAAAGTTTCTGTCGGCTGAATGAGCGACACCGGTTGAGCGTTCCGAAAGCATTTCCTTCCAGAAACCGTGAGAAAGTTGTCCGGCTGCGGGGACTGTGCCAGGGGATTTACACTACTATCTGTACTTACTGGTGGCACAGACGCTGTTTCATCCTTTCCTACACTGACATTACCCTTGCCTAACGATTGCGTCTGAAGCTGGGCTTGCAGCACAGCTATCCTCGCCGTAAGGCGAGTACAGCGGCTGCAATTAGAAGGCATCATGTTAATGTTACTACTTAGCTTCGGCTGTTGGAGGTCCTGACGAATCGTGTCCAGATAAAGCGTCCGGAGTCATCCTTGCCTGTAATTATTTGCTCGGTGTCTGCGCTCACTTAATTTATTTCGGACAACAGTTCCATGTCTACGGTCAACGCATAACGCAGCGGACATAAATCTTCCTAGAAAATGTTCCTATTCATGAAAATCACAAATGAAATATATTGAGACACAGCTTAGCCTTTTGTTAATCAGACTGTCAGATTTTTTAAATATGCTTTACAGCCAACACTAGACAAGCATTTGTGCAAGTTTATCATGGCATAATGCTATGGCTAGGCTCTGCTAGCATCAGGCAACATTTTCACGAAAATAAGAAAAGCAATCAAATTAAATCATTTACCTTTGAAGAACTTCTGGTGTTTTCTCTCAGGAGACTCCCAGTTAGATAGCAAATGTTCCTTTTTATCCAAAAATATTATTTTTGTAGGCGAAATAGCTCCGTTTGTTCTTCACGTTTGGCTGAGAAATCGACCGGAAATGCATTCAGTACAACGCCAAACTTTTTTCCAAATTAGCTCCATAATATCGATAGAAACATGGCAAACATTGTTTAGAATCAACCCTCGAGGTGTTTTCCACATATCTATTCGATAAAATATCCGTCGGGACAATTGGTTTCTCATAAAAAGCGATTGGAAAAATGGCTACTTGTGTACTTTACGCAAGATTTTCTGCCGGAGCCATCATGTGACCACTTGCTAAATGTGGTCCCTTACGGCTATTCTTTAACATAAATGCGTAAAAAGACGTCACAATTCTGTAGACACCTTGGGGAATACGTAAGCTCATTCGTAGCTCATTCACAGCCATATAAGGAGTCATTGGCATGAGGCGGTTTCAAAAAATGCGGCACTTCCTGATTGGATTTTTATCTTGGTTTCGCCTGTAACATCAGTTCTGTTACACTCACAGACAATATATTTGCAGTTTTGGAAACGTCAGAGTGTTTTCTTTCCAAAGCTGTCAATTATATGCATAGTCGAGCATCTTGTCGTGACAAAATATTCAGTTTAAAACGGGAACGTTTTTTATCCAAAAATGAAAATACTGCCCCCTAGTTATAAAAGGTAACTAACAAGGATAAATGCCAGTATTTCCGGTAACCAAAATACACTATTAATTGTGTCACGCCTGCTTCCTGCTCCCCCTCTGGCACTCGAGGGCACCAGGCTGTACTTCATTACGCACACCTCTCACCATAATTACGCGCATCAGCACTTCATTGGACTCACCTGGACTCCTTCACTTTGTTGATTGCCCCCTCTATATCTGTCTGTTCCTCAGGTTGTTCTCTGTGTCAGCATTAATGTAGTTTTGGACAGCGCTGTCTGTGTCTGTTTAATGTCCGTTGTTTATTAAATGTTCACTCCCTGTACTTGCTTCTCGTCTGTCCTTACAGAACGCTGACACCAATATTGGAAGCCTCAGGGAGTTTCATTTATTTTTTTGTTTTGGTTGGTGACGTTGGCTCCAGGGGCCGCTGCCAAAGGAACCAGGGGTGCCTCAGCTGGCTCATCGGGCTTCCACACCTTAGCTGGCTCGAGAGGTTTCCTTGCCTTGGTTGGCTCGGCAGGCTCCCACCCCACGTCATGCCTCAGCCGGTTTGTCATGCTTCCACGCCTCAGCCGGCTCGTTGGGCTCCCACACCTCAGCCGGCTCTTCGGGCTCCCACACCTCAGCCGGCTCGTCGGGCTCCCGCGCCTCTGCCGGCTCGTCGGGCTTCCACGCCTTGGCCGGCTCATCGTGCTTCCATGCCTCAGCCGGCACATCCGGCTCCCACGCCTTGGCCGGCCCATCAGGCTCGCCCAGGTGGGACGCCGGATGGCGCTCCTAGAGGTGGGGGTACTGGGACTCCTTCACTTTGTTGATTGCCTCCTCTATATCTGTCTGTTCCTCAGGTTGTTCCCCGTATTAGCATGAATGTAGTTTTTTTCCCCTTTCCAGACGCTGTCTGTGTTCTGTTTCATGTCCATTGTTTCTTAAATGTTCATCCCTGTACTTGCTTCTCGTCTCCCCGTGTCTGTCCTTACAAATTGTGTTAGTTGCCAGTCATGATAAGACATTGATGTCAGTTATGCAATATCTGACCAATGTAGATATGATCAATCTAAAACAACTAAATGCAGCTCATACTGTCCAATAGACATTTTTATACAGAAAAAAAACTATTTCAAAGATTTTACTGAGTTACAGTTCATACGTATAAGGAAATCGGTCAATTTAACATTATTTCATTAGGCCCTAATCTATGGATTTCACATGACTGGGCAGGGGTGCATCCATAGGTGGGTTTTAGAGGGCATAGGCCCACCCAAAGGGGAACCAGGCCCAGCCAATCAGAATTAGTTTTCCCGCACAAAATTGATTTTTTTACAGACAGAAATAGTCCTTAGCAACCCCCCCACCCCTTATATGACAAAGGTGAAAACAACGGATATAGAGGTCCTGGGCAGGTGTGGTTACACATGGTGTGCGGTTGTGAGGCCGGTTGGACATACCGACAAATTCTCTAAAACGATGTTGGAGGCAGCTTATGGTAGAGAAATTAACATTCAATTATCTGGCAACAGCTCTGGTGTCAAGGATTTCCTCCTCCTCTTCCAAGGAAGAGAGGCGAAAAGGATCAGAGGACCAATATGCGGCATGGTAAGTGTCCATGATTCTTTTAATATGTAACTGACACATGAACAACTGATACAACAAAACAAGAAACGTGTGAAAACCTAAACAGCCCTATCTGGTGCAAAACACAAAGACAGGAACAATCACCCACAAACACACAGTGACACCCAGGCTACCTAAGTATGATTCTCAATCAGAGACAACTAATGACACCTGCCTCTGATTGAGAACCATACTAGGCCGAAACATAGAAAACCCCAAATCATAGAAAATCAAACATAGACTGCCCACCCAACTCACGCCCTGACCATACTAACTAAATACAAAACACAGGAAATAAAGGTCAGAACGTGACAGTACCCCCCCCCCCCCCCCCCCCCCAAAGGTGCAAAACCTTGACCTATAGGGGAGGGTCTGGGTGGGCGTCTGTCCGCGGTGGCGGCTCTGGCGCAGGACGCGGACCCCACTTCACCATTGTCTTAGTCCGCCTTATTGTCCGCCTCCGTGGCTTTCTCACCATGGCCACCCTTCTCAATGACCCCACTGGACAGAGGGGCAGCTCGGGACAGAGGTGGGGCAGCTCGGGACAGAGGTGGAGCAGCTCGGGACAGAGGTGGGACAGCTGCTCGGGATAGAGGTGGGACAGCTGCTCGGGACAGAGGGGCAGCTGCTCTGGACAGAGGGGCTGCTCGGGACAGAGGGGCTGCTGCTCGGGACAGAGTGGCGGAAGCTCGGGACAGAGGGGCGGCGGCTCGGGACAGAGGGGCGGCGGCTCTGGGCTGAGGGGCTCTGGCGGCCCCTGGCTGACTGGCAGCCCCTGGCTGACTGGCGGCACTGGCGGCCCCTGGCTGACTGGCGGCACTGGCGGCCCCTGGCTGACTGGTGGCACTGGCGGCCCCTGGCTGACTGGCGGCACTGGCGGCCCCTGGCTGACTGGCGGCACTGGCGGCCCCTGGCTGACGGGCGGCACTGGCGGCCCCTGGCTGACGGCGGCACTGGCGGCTCCTGGCAGACGGGCGGCACTGACGGCGCTGGGCAGACGGGCGGCACTGGCGGCGCTGGGCAGACGGGCGGCACTGCCGGCGCTGGGCAGACGGGCGGCACTGCCGGCGCTGGGCAGACGGGCGGCACTGGCGGCGCTGGGCAGACGGGCGGCACTGACGGCGCTGGGCTGACGGGCGGCACTGGCGGCTCCTGGCAGACGGGCGGCACTGACGGCGCTGGGCAGACGGGCGGCACTGGCGGCGCTGGGCAGACGGGCGGCACTGCCGGCGCTGGGCAGACGGGCGGCACTGGCGGCGCTGGGCAGACGGGCGGCACTGGCGGCGCTGGGCAGACGGGCGGCACTGGCGGCGCTGGGCAGACGGGCGGCACTGACGGCGCTGGGCAGACGGGCGGCACTGGCGGTGCTGGGCAGACGGGCGGCACTGGCGGCGCTGGGCAGACGGGCGGCACTGGGCAGACGGGCGGCACTGGCGGCGCTGGGCAGACGGGTGGCTCAGGCGGCGCTGGAGAGGAGGAAGGCTCAGGTAGCGCCGAAGAGGCGAGAGACTCCGGCAGCGCTGGAGAGGAGGGAGCCCCTGTAAGGATGGGCCGGAGAGACAACCTGGTGCGGGGGGCTGCCACCGGAGGGCTGGTGCGTGGAGGTGGTGACAGATAGACCGGGCCGTGCAAGCGCACTAGAGCTCTTGAGCACCGAGCCTGCCCAACCTTACCCGGTTGAATGGTCCCGGTCGCCCTGCCAGTGCGGCGAGGTGGAATAGCCCGCACTGGGCTATGCAGGCTAACCGGGGACACCGTGCGCAAGGTTGGTGCCATGTAAGCCGGCCCAAGGAGACGCACTGGCGGCCAGATGCGTAGAGCCGGCTTCATGGCACTTGGCTCGATGCCCACTCTAGCCCGGCCGATACGCGGAGCTGGAATGTACCGCACCGGGCTGTGCACCCGCACTGGGGACACCATGCGCTCCACCGCATAACACGGTGCCTGCCCGGTCTCTCTCGCCCCCCGGTAACCACAGGAAGTTGGCTCACGTCTCCTACCTGGTGTAGCCATACTCCCTGTGAGCCCCCCCCCCAATAAATTTTTGGGGCTGACTCTCGGGCTTCCATCCGCTCTGCCGTGCTAGTTCCTCATAATGCCGCCTCTCTGCTTTTGCTGCCTCCAGCTCGGCCTTGGGGCGGCAATATTCTCCTGGCTCTGCCCAGGGTCCTTTCCCATCTAGAATCTCCTCCCAAGTCCATTTCTCCAAGTAGTGCAGCCTCTCCCACTGCTGCTGCTGCTGCTCCTGTTGCTGCTGCCTCTGTTCCTTCTCCTGCTGCTGCTTTTGCCGTTGCCCGTTACCATGCCGCTTGGTCCTGTTGCGGTGGGTGATTCTGTCAAGGATTTCCTCCTCCTCTTCCGAGGAAGAGAGGCGAAAAGGATCAGAGGACCAATATGCGGCGTGGTAAGTGTCCATGGTTCTTTTAATATGTAAACTGACACATGAACAACTGATACAACAAAACAAGAAACGTGTGAAAACCTAAACAGCCCTATCTGGTGCAAAACACAAAGACAGGAACAATCACCCACAAACACACAGTGACACCCAGGCTACCTAAGTATGATTCTCAATCAGAGACAACTAATGACACCTGCCTCTGATTGAGAACCATACTAGGCCGAAACATAGAAAACCCCAAATCATAGAAAATCAAACATAGACTGCCCACCCAACTCACGCCCTGACCATACTAACTAAATACAAAACACAGGAAATAAAGGTCAGAACGTGACATCTGGTGGACATTCCTGCAGTCAGCATGCCAATTACATGCACCCTCAAAACTTGAGACATACTTGGCATTGTGTCAAAACTGCACATTTTAAAGTGGTCTGCTAACACACTGTTAGCTTTTTGTGCGTATGGAACATGTCTGGCATAAAACATGGGACCACAATACTTTAGATTTTTAAGTCATAATTTTGTTCAGTGTGTAATGCACACATGAAAATGATATTGTCCATTCTGTGATTTAACCTGGCGGGGACAACACGAGACGTTGTGGCTGCGCTTAACTCGTCATAATGATTTATTTTTCATCCATGCCTCTAAACACTCTGCTCGGAGTCTGCGCTCACATAATTGAATCCATTTAACTCTGCCTCCCATGAAGGTAAATAATTAATTATTTTACATCATCCAATACATGCCTCGGAGACATATGCTAATGTGAAGCACTTCACTGCTTTGGTGGTGATGCAATACATGCCCATGTCACCTAATCAGCATAGCTAAGCACACGTGCTGCAACACATTGGATATTGATAAATTATTCATTCTCTGAGCTCCCTAATGCAGAAGATTACACTATCGACAGCATAATCAAACACACATGTGTACACGCACGTACACATGCACCCACACAGATGAGCACACATGAAAGCGGGCAGACAAATACACATAGGCACGAACGAACGCCTGTATGCACGCACACAAATCAGCCGTTGGGTCCAAAGAACAAACAATGGGGACTTTTCTATATAACATGGTGCACAACCTTACTGATGTGTCATGAAAGCGCCATCGCTCTGACAGCTTTTTCCAGCCACTTAACTGTCACCAGCACTGGCAGCTTCTCTAATTCTCCACAACATCTTTACCCAGTGGATTCCAGAAGCGTTATTTCTAGTAGCTAGTGTCTCAGTCTCAAATTGCAACCTATTCCCTTTACAGTGCACTACTTTTGACCAGTGCCGTATGGGGGCCTATAGGGAGTAAGATGCCATTTGGGATGCAGAGTGACATATTTTTGCTTACAGGATCTCACTCACACACAAGTCATTCTTCTCCACTAAAGAACAATGCAAGTGAAAATAGATAGCGCTGAAAATTTGCTATAGTTTTCATCAACTCCTTAAGTGTTGAAATCTACACCAAATGCACCAAATGGGGTCACATTTGGGGTCGTACCAAATGGGGTCACATTTTTATTCTGCCATTTGTATGAGGTCCTATGAAATGGAGTAGGTTTAAAAAAAAATATATAGGTTTAAAAAAAAATTATTGCACTAAAATTAAAGACATGCTCTGGTACTTTGGCAACTAAGAGAGTATTTTTTAAACCTCCCGCTTTTGGCTGGATGTGTCAATCATACATGCATAATCAATGAGCAGAATTACTGTTTCATTAGCCACAAAATCCCTAGTTTGAAAGCAACTCTTTTCTTGAAGCTGTGCTGCACCATTTTCCCTACATTTCCTTCATGTGGGCCAGCCCCCTACACAAAAAAAGTATTTTGATCAACTTAATTCAATTTTGGAAAATAGTTACATCTAATGGAAACAGGTAATTTTTCATGAAATTATTATTACAGATTTACTTAATTGACTTGTTATTCAAACAGTATTGAATTTAGAAATAATATTTCAAAATGATTATCAAAATGTTTATCAAACACAACTGAATAAAATAGCTCCAAAATGAATACATTATGTCAAAAAGTTGCATTTTGATGGCAAATTCATTTCATAATCTCTCACATACAGGCATACACAGACACACTCATGGGTTGAAAATGCACAAAATGGTACAACAATCAAATGCTTCTAGCAACATGGGGAGTGAACAAGTGCACACTTCTGAGTTAAGGATGGAGAAGCTGAGATCTCTTAATTATAAAAAATCTGTTCTGAACATGTACTTTGAGAAAAACATGATACAAAACCAGTGCAACATTTAACACATGAAAACCTGTCCAAAACTGCCCCAAAGTCAGCATTTCACAATCTCAAACACACACATTTACACACAGGCACACTGTGGCTTAACGCCAAATCATCCCCTAAACCATATGCACTTGAGGAGATCTGAGATGATTTGCAGGTGTAATCAATCTGGTAATAGCTCTACCTTGCCTCCCTAGGTGGAAGTTACACTATATTACTTATAACAATCAATTCCTCTCAGATCTCTACAAGTGCATAGGGCGTAGGGTTTAAGGGACGATTTGGGATTGGTTGAAAATGCATAAAATGGTGTAATATGGTGAAAAAAATCCTTCAGCCATGCTGGCAACAAACAAAGTCTTCTAGTAAAAGGGGGAGCGAACAAGTAACACACTTCTGAATTAAGGGTGGAGAAGCCAAGTTCTCTCAATTACAAAAAGCTGTTCTGAACATGGCAGTGCTTTGATAAATGCATGATACAAAACCATGTCCAAAACCTGTGTCCAAAATAAACAGTAGGTCAAGGCACCACTGCATGGATTGAAAATGTATAACTGAAAATGCCAGTTCTTAAAAGTTAAAGATTCCCTCCACAAGGAAGTGTCTCATTAGCCCCGGTCAAGCTGTACAGTGCATTCAGAAAGTATTCAGACCCCTTGAATTTTTACACATTTTGTTACGTTACAGCCATATTATGAAATTGATAAATAAAAACATTTCCCCATCAATCTAAACACAATACCCCACAATGACAAAGTGAAAATAGGTTCAGACATTTTTGTAAATTTATTACATATAGAAATGTAAATAACTTATTTACATAAATCAAATCAAATTGTATTTGTCACATACACATGGTTAGCAGATGTTAATGTGAGTGTAGCGAACTGATTGTGCTTCTAGTTCCGACAATGCAGTAATAACCAACGAGTAATCTAACCTGACAATTTCACAACAACTACCTTATACACACAAGTGTAAAGGAATGAAGAATATGTACATAAAATATATGAATGAGTGATGGTACACAACGGCATAGGCAAGATGCAGTAGATGGTAACGAGTACAGTATATACATATGAGATAAGTAATGTAGGGTATGTAAACAGAATATGAAGTGGCATTGTTTAAAGTGGCTAAAGATACATTTTTTCATAAATTTTTACATTGTTAAAGTGTCTGGAGTTGAGTCAGTGTGTTGGCAGCAGCCAACTTAAGCATACGCATTCAAACCCTTTGCTATCAGTTTAATCCTGTTTCCATTGATCATCCTTGAGCTGTTTCTACAACTTGATTGGAGTCCACCTGTGGAAAATTATATTGATTGGATGATTTGGAAAGGCACACACCTGCCTATATAAGGTCCCACAGCTGACAGTTCATGTCAGAGCAAAAACTAAGACATGAGGTTGAAGGAATTGTCCGTAGAGCTCCGAGACAGGATTGTGTCGAGGCACAGATCTGGGTCAGGGTAAAAAAAAAAAATGCAGCATTGAAGGTCCCCAAGAACACAGTGGCCTCCATCATTCTTAAATGGAAGAAGTTTGGAACCACCAAGACTCTTCCTAGAGCTGGCCGCTCGGCCAAACTGAGCAATCGGGGGAGAAGGGCCTTGGTCAGGAAGGTGACCAAGAACCCAATGGTCACTCTGACAGAGCTCCAGAGTTCCTCTGTTGAGATGGGATAACCTTCCAGAAGGACAACCATCTCTGCAGCAATCCCTCAATCAGGCCTTTATGATAGAGTGGCCAGACGGAAGCCACTCCTCAGTAAAAGGCACATGACCTACCTGGCACCATCCCTATGGTGAAGCATGGTGGTAGCAGCATCATGTCTGCGGCAGGGACTGGGAGACTAGTCAGGATTAAGGGAAAGATGAACGGCGCAAAGTACAGAGAGATCCTTGATGATAACCTGCTCCAGAGCGCTCAAGACCTCAGACTCAGGCAAAGGTTCACCTTCCAACAGGACCACGCCCTTAAGCACAAAGCCAAGACAACACAGGAGTGGCTTCGGGACAAGTCTTTGAATGTCCTTGAGTGGCCCAGCCAGAGCCCAGACTTGAACCCGATCTAACATCTCTGGAGAGACCTGAAAATAGCTGTGCAGAGATGCTCCCCATCCAACCTGACAGAGTTGATAGGATCTACAGAGAAGAATGGGAGAAACTCCCCAAATACAGGTGTGCCAAGCTTGTAGTGTCATACCAAAGAAGACTCGAGGCTGTAATCACTGCCAAAGGTGCTTCAACAAGGTACTAAGTAAAGGCTCTGAATACTTATGTAAATATGATTTCAGTTTTTTTTATATATATTTGCAAATATTTCTAAAAATCTGTTTTTGCTTTGTCATTATGGGGTATTGTGTGTAGATTGATGAGGGGATTTTTTTGTTTTGTTGCCATTTAGAATAAGGCTGTAACATAACAAAATGTGGAAAAAGTAAAAAGGTCTAAATGCCTTCCTAATGCACTGTAGAGAGAGTGACTGCATCACTACTTGTCTTGGTGAGAGGTATTGATGTGTTGAAAGCACAGAACTGTTTGTTCAAACAAACAGCTAACACACAGCTCAGACACCACTAAGTACACAACAAGATATGCCACCAGGGGTCTCTTCACAAGTCAAGAATAGAAGCTAGGAAATGCACATTACTATACTGTATAGAGTCATGACTGCACTCTTTGGAAAAAAGTGGCTATCTCGGACCTAAAAAGGTAATTCAGCTGTCCCCATTGGGTTCTATCCAAAATGGTTCTAACTGGAACCAAAAAGGGTTATTCTAAGGCGACAGCCAAAGAACACTTTTGGAACCCGCTTTTAAGAGTGTACATGGAACTCTCTTCCAAAACTCAAGCTGATAGAAAAATCTGATTAAAAAAAAACAGATAAAACATGACCTCACAGAACAACAGACTATGAAGAAACAAACACACACACACTAACACATACATTTAAATATTTTTATATTGTAGTATTGTATATTTTATATTGCATATAATGTGTAATAATGGAGAAATGTAAATGTGTGTATAATGCTAAATGTCTTGTATGATTGTTTTATTTATGATGTAGGCTATTGTTTTATTATGATGTATCGTTTTATTCCTGTTTGGACTTCAGATAGCTGCTCTAATGTGGATCCTAATAAATATGAAATATTAAAAGCAAGGATTAATAAGTTAATTTCATTCACTGCACACAGCTAGATGCATTAATGGCTTAGTCTGGCCTATGACCGGAGCAGCTGTTTTATAGAGTCTAACCAGTCTGCTTAGCCCTGGTCAAAGGGTAACACCCCTTCCCCCCACAATGGGTTCGGGTTCCCACGATTATGCAAAATCCAACACTGCTCAGTCCGATGATGCTCTGTGATTTAGCAGGTGAGTGAGGGTAGATTGCATTTGGCCTCTTATTATGAACAGCTAGCACTTGTCAACTGTGTGTGATGACCCAGTAGCAGAAGAAGCAGTCTGGGTTTATTCTGTAGCTGGGGGGCCCTGAGAAAGTGTTGAACAATAGATGATAGGGGGCACACACTGATTATAAAAACAAACACAATTTTGGGATCCAGAATACTTGTGAATATTGAAGGAATGTGCATATTGGAAAGAGTAGCTTGGTCAAATACAGGAGGGAAAGACAGCGGAGAGAGACCAACTTTCTAAAAGACACAATTCCAACTACAGCTACTAGGCTATACAGTTGAAATATACAAGCTACTTAGAACAAAAGCTGGCAGCTTCTGAGTTTTCCCTGACACGGCTGACACTGATTCATAGTCCCCCATGTCTGTCCAATAAAAAATTATTTTAAGCCAGGCTGGACAGTAATCAATAAAGGGAGAAAGCCAACTGTCGGTTTAGCCAAACACAATTTCATAGACAACATATCAAACCCAGTGAAAACAGCAGACGAGGAGGGTATAAAGGAGAATTATGTCTGTGGAATAATTAGTCATAATAAAGTTATAATATTAATTAATTGAATATAGAGATGTAACCTACAGTTATGAATATAACTACTATTCCCTGTTTGAGGGAATGAGGTATAACATACTATTGGGAGTCAACAACCAATCATATTCATCTGAAGATAACTGAAATCACTCCCAACGGGCCAATGGATGCTGAGTCCCATCTCTGAAGCCCCACCTTCCTGGCTATAATACTGGGCCTCGCATCTAATTCCTCAATTCAGTACCACTCTTCAGCAAGCGCAAATCGACTGATGGTGTGGAGACAAAATATGTTAAACCTGATTCCATGCTTCAGGAAAATGTGGTATATTCATAACTGTACATCCCCTTTCAGTCGGTATAACATACTAGGGACACACACAATCACACCCCAAGCTAGCTCAGATAGTACCTAACTAGGAGGCCAACGGAAGCCCAAGCACACACAGGTTCCAGCGGTTCCAAAAAGGAATTACAGAAGCCACCTTTTTCCCTAAGAAGCCTGAACTGTCAGAGCCTCATATAGGGAACCAGAACCTGCTGCATCATGGCTATGTGCACTGACAGCCTGCCTCTGCAGCCCAAGTCCATAGACCCCACGGTTCCAAGAACAAAACTTACCTTGCAAGCCTAAAATGTCAGAACTCGTACAAGGAACTGCAAGTAAAAAACAACAGAAAACCAGTTGTGACTTGGTAAAGCGCACACACGCACGCTGCATAGCATCGACCATAGTCAAGCCCACAGGAAACCTGCAGTAACCTGGGCACTGTGTAATTGTGCGTTTCCAAGGAATCCCAGGGCTCAAACCCACACAAAACTGTGGTAACCCTGATAATGTACACTTTTTTTTGCGTTTTGTATAGCTTGTTTTTTAAACTTATTGTGTACATAATGTTGCTGCTACCGTCTCTTAGGACCAAAAATAACTTCTGAACATCAGAAAAGCGATTACCACGCCTTTTGTGTGAAGAAAAGACGATGGAAAAGGGGCCGCAGGTCGGGCAGCCTTCTGAGAATCCGGAGGCAAGGAAGTAATCTCTCACTGCCATTTGTTCTTCTTGCTAATGTGCAATCATTGGAAAATACAATTGATGACATACTGTTAAGATTATCTTACCAACGGGACATTACAAACTGTAACATCTTATGTTTCACCAAGACGTGGCTGAACGAAGATACGGTCAATATCAAATCAAATCAAATCAAATTTTATTTGTCACATACACATGGTTAGCAGATGTTAATGCGAGTGTAGCGAAATGCTTGTGCTTCTAGTTCCGACAATGCAGTAATAACCGAGTAATCTAGCTAACAATTCCAAAACTACTACCTTATACACACAAGTGTAAAGGGATAAAGAATATGTACATAAAGATATATGAATGAGTTATGGTACAGAGCGGCATAGGCAAGATGCAGTAGATGGTATCGAGTACAGTATATACATATGAAATGAGTATGTAAACAAAGTGGCATAGTTTAAAGTGGCTAGTGATACATGTATTACATAAAGATGCAGTAGATGATATAGAGTACAGTATATACGTATACATATGAGATAAATAATGTAGGGTATGTAAACATTATATTAAGTAGCATTGTTTAAAGTGGCTAGTGATATATTTTACATCAATTCCCATCAATTCCCATTATTAAAGTGGCTGGAGTTGAGTCAGTGTGTTGGCAGCAGCCACTCAATGTTAGTGGTGGCTGTTTAACAGTCTGATGGCCTTGAGATAGAAGCGTTTTTCAGTCTCTCGGTCCCAGCTTTGATGCACCTGTACTGACCTCGCCTTCTGGATGATAGCGGGGTGAACAGGCAGTGGCTCGGGTGGCTGTTGTCCTTGATGATCTTTATGGCCTTCCTGTGACATCGGGTGGTGTAGGTGTCCTGGAGGGCAGGTAGTTTGCCCCCGGTGATGCGTTGTGCAGTCCTCACTCCCCTCTGGAGAGCCTTACGGTTGTGGGCGGAGCAGTTGCCGTACCAGGCGGTGATACAGCCCGCCAGGATGCTCTCGATTGTGCATCTTTAGAAGTTTGTGAGTGCTTTTGGTGACAAGCCGATTTTCTTCAGCCTCCTGAGGTTGAAGAGGCGCTGCTACGATGCTGTCTGTGTGGGTGGACCAATTCAGTTTGTCTGTGATGTGTACGCCGAAGAACTTAAAACTTACTACCCTCTCCACTACTGTTCCATCGATGTGGATAGGGGGGTGTTCCCTCTGCTGTTTCCTGAAGTCCACAATCATCTCCTTAGTTTTGTTGAGTGTGAGGTTGTTTTCCTGACACCACACTCCGAGGGCCCTCACCTCCTCCCTGTAGGCCGTCTCGTCGTTGTTGGTAATCAAGCCTACCACTGTTGTGTCGTCCGCAAACTTGATGATTGTGGGGCCCCAGTGTTGAGGATCAGCGGGGTGGAGTTCCCATCTGTATTATTTGTAGCCGTCTATTTAGGGATGGAGAATAAGAGCACCTCCTCCCAGCTGCCCACTGCACTGAGGATAGGAAACTGTCACCACCGATAAATCCACGATAATTGAGAATTTCAATAAGCATTTTTCTACGGCTGGCCATGCTTTCCACCTGGCTACCCCTACCCCTGTCAACAGCACTGCACCCCCCACAGCAACTCGCCCAAGCCTTCCCCATTTCTCCTTCTCCCAAATCCAGTCAGCTGATGTTCTGAAAGAACTGCAATATCTGGACTCTTACAAATCAGCCGGGCTAGACAATCTGGACCATTTATTTCTAAAACATTATCCACCAAAATTGTTGCAACCCCTATTACTAGCCTGTTCAACCTCTCTTTCGTGTCATCTGAGATTCCCAAAGATTGGAAAACAGCTGCGGTCATGCCCTCTTCAAAGGGGAGGACACTCTTGACCCAAACTGCTACAGACCTATGCCTATCCTACCCTGCCTTTATAAGGTCTTTGAAAGCCAAGGCAAAAAACAGATTACCGACCATTTCAAATCCCACCGCACCTTCTCCACTATGCAATCTGGTTTCAGAGCTGGTCATGGGTGCACCTCCACCACGCTCAAGGTCCTAAACGATATCTTAACCGCCATTGATAAGAAATAATACTGTGCAGCCATATTCATTGACCTGGCCAAGGCTTTCGACTCTGTCAAGCATCACATCCTCATCGGCAGCCTTGGGTTCTCAAATGATTGCCTCGCCTGGTTCACCAACTACTTCTCTGATAGAGTTCAGTGTGTCAAATCGGAGGGCCTGTTGTCCGGGCCTCTGGCAGTCTCTATGGGGGTGCCACAGGGTTCAATTCTCGGGCCGACTCTTCTCTGTATACATCAATGATGTCGCTCTTGCTGCTGGTGAGTCTCTGATCCACCTCTACGCAGACGACACCATTCTGTATACTTCTGGCCCTTATTTGGACATTGTGTTAACAACCCTCCAGACGAGCTTCAATGCCATACTACTCTCCTTCCGTGGCCTCCAACTGCTCTTTAATACAATTAAAACTAAATGTGTACTCTTCAACCGATCGCTGCACCTGCCCGCCCGTCCAGCATCACTACTCTGGTTCTGACATAGAATATGTGGACAACTACAAATACCTAGGTGTCTGGTTAGACTGTAAACTCTCCTTCCAGACACACATCAAACATCTCCAATCCAAAGTTAAATCTAGAATTGGCTTCCTATTTCGCAACAAAGCATCCTTTACTCATGCTGCCAAACATACCCTCGTAAAACTGACCATCCTACAGATCCTCAAATTCGGTGATGTCATTTAAAAAATGGCATCCAATACCATACACAATAACTTGGATGCAGTCTTTCACAGTGTCATCCGTTTCGTCACCAAAGCTCCATATACTACCCACCACTGCAACCTGTATGCTCTTGTTGGCTTGCCCTTGCTTCATACTCGTCGCCAAACCCACTTGCTCCAGGTCATCTACAAGACCCTGCTAGGTAAAGTCCCCCCTTATCTTATGGTCACCATAAAAGCACCCACCTGTAGCACGCACTCTAGCAGGTATATCTCCCTGGTCACCCCCAAAGCCAATTCCTCCTTTGGCCGCCTCTTCTTCCAGTTCTCTGCTGCCAATGACTGGAACGAACTACAAAAATAACTGAAACTGGAAACACTTATTAAACATTCCAGTGTGTTACTTTCTATATTGTATTTACCTCACCTCCATGGCCTTTTTTTGCCATTACCTCATCTCACCTATTTTGCTCACATTGCTCACATTGTATATATTGACCTATTTTTCTACTGTATTATTGACTGTATGTTTGTTTTAGTCCATGTGTAACTCTGTGTTGTTGTATGTGTCGAACTGCTTTGCTTTATCTTGGCCAGGTCGCAATTGTAATTGAGAACTTGTTCTCAACTTGCCTACCTGGTTAAATAAAAATATTAAAAATTAAACATTTCCCACCACAGAACGAAGCTGGCACTAAGACCGCTCTCAACCAACTCTGAGACCATAAGCAAAGAAGAAAATGCCCACCCAGAAGAGGTGATCCTAGTGGCTGGGGACTTTAATGAAGGCTAACTTAAATCAGTTTAAGGATTTTATTTTTTACAATTTCTATTTATTTTTTCACCTTTATTTAACCAGGTAGGCTAGTTGAGAACAAGTTCTCATTTGCAACTGCGACCTGGCCAAGATAAAGCATAGCAGTGTGAACAGACAACACAGAGTTACACATGGAGTAAACAATTAACAAGTCAATAACACAGTAGAAAAAAAGAGAGTCTATATACATTGTGTGCAAAAGGCATGAGGAGGTAGGCGAATGATTACAATTTTGCAGATTAACACTGGAGTGATAAATGATCAGATGCTCATGTACAGGTAGAGATATTGGTGTGCAAAAGAGCAGAAAAGTAAATAAATAAAAACAGTATGGGGATGAGGTAGGTAAAAATGGGTGGGCTATTTACCGATAGACTATGTACAGCTGCAGCGATCAGTTAGCTGCTCAGATAGCAGATGTTTGAAGTTGGTGAGAGAGATAAAAGTCTCCAACTTCAGCGATTTTTGCAATTCGTTCCAGTCACAGGCAGCAGAGAACTGGAACGAAAGGCGGCCAAAGAGGTGTTGGCTTTAGGGATGATCAGTGAGATACACCTGCTGGAGCGCGTGCTACGGATGGGTGTTGCCATCGTGACCAGTGAACTGAGATAAGGCGGAGCTTTACCTAGCATGGACTTGTAGATGACCTGGAGCCAGTGGGTCTGGTGACGAATATGTATCGAGGGCCAGCCGACTAGAGCATACAAGTCGCAGTGGTGGGTGGTATAAGGTGCTTTAGTGACAAAACGGATGGCACTGTGATAAACTGCATCCAGTTTGCTGAGTAGAGTGTTGGAAGCTATTTTGTAGATGACATCGCCGAAGTCGAGGATCGGTAGGATAGTCAGTTTTACTAGGGTAAGTTTGGCGGCGTGAGTGAAGGAGGCTTTGTTGCGGAATAGAAAGCCGACTCTTGATTTGATTTTCGATTGGAGATGTTTGATATGAGTCTGGAAGGAGAGTTTACAGTCTAGCCAGACACCTAGGTACTTATAGATGTCCACATATTCAAGGTCGGAACCATCCAGGGTGGTGATGCTGGTCAGGCGTGCTGGTGCAGGCAGCGAATGGTTGAAAAGCATGCATTTGGTTTTACTAGCGTTTAAGAGCAGTTGGAGGCCACGGAAGGAGTGTTGTATTGCATTGAAGCTCGTTTGGATGTTAGATAGCACAGTGTCCAAGGACGGGCCGGAAGTATATAGAATGGTGTCGTCTGCGTAGAGATGGATCAGGGAATCGCCCGCAGCAAGAGCAACATCATTGATATATACAGAGAAAAGAGTCGGCCCGAGGATTGAACCCTGTGGCACCCCCATAGAGACTGCCAGAGGACCGGACAGCATGCCCTCCGATTTGACACACTGAACTCTGTCTGCAAAGTAATTGGTGAACCAGGCAAGGCAGTCATTCGAAAAACCGAGGCTACTGAGTCTGCCGATAAGAATATGGTGATTGACAGAGTCGAAAGCCTTGGCAAGGTCGATGAAGACGGCTGCACAGTACTGTCTTTTATCGATGGCGGTTATGATATCGTTTAGTACCTTGAGCGTGGCTGAGGTGCACCCGTGACCGGCTCGGAAACCAGATTGCACAGCGGAGAAGGTACGGTGGGATTCGAGATGGTCAGTGACCTGTTTGTTGACTTGGCTTTCGAAGACCTTAGATAGGCAGGGCAGGATGGATATAGGTCTGTAATAGTTTGGGTCCAAGGTGTCTCCCCCTTTGAAGAGGGGGATGACTGCGGCAGCTTTCCAATCCTTGGGGATCTCAGACGATATGAAAGAGAGGTTGAACAGGCTGGTAATAGGGGTTGCGACAATGGCGGCGGATAGTTTCAGAAATACAGGGTCCAGATTGTCAAGCCCAGCTGGTTTGTACGGGTCCAGGTTTTGCAGCTCTTTCAGAACATCTGCTATCTGGATTTGGGTAAAGGAGAACCTGGAGAGGCTTGGGCGAGTAGCTGCGGGGGGGGTGGAGCTGTTGGCCGAGGTTGGAGTAGCCAGGCGGAAGGCATGGCCAGCTGTTGAGAAATGCTTGTTGAATGCTTGCTTGTTTTTGATAATCATGGATTTATCGGTGGTGACCGTGTTACCTAGCCTCAGTGCAGTGGGCAGCTGGGAGGAGGTGCTCTTGTTCTCCATGGACTTCACAGTGTCCCAGAACTTTTTGGAGTTGGAGCTACAGGATGTAAACTTCTGCCTGAAGAAGCTGGCCTTAGCTTTCCTGACTGACTGCGTGTATTGGTTCCTGACTTCCCTGAACAGTTGCATATCGCGGGGACTATTCGATGCTATTGCAGTCTGCCACAGGATATTTTTGTGCTGGTCGAGGGCAGTCAGGTCTGGAGTGAACTAAGGGCTATATCTGGTCTTAGTTCTGCATTTTTTGAACGGAGCATGCTTATCTAGAATGGTGAGGAAGTTGCTTTTAAAGAATGACCAGGCATCCTCAACTGACGGGATGAGGTCAATGTCCTTCCAGGATACCCGGGCCAGGTCGATTAGAAAGGCCTGCTCACAGAAGTGTTTTAGGGAGCGTTTGACAGTGATGAGGGGTGGTCGTTTGACTGCGGCTCCGTAGCGGATACAGGCAATGAGGCAGTGATCGCTGAGATCCTGGTTGAAGACAGCGGAGGTGTATTTGGAGGGCCAGTTGGTCAGGATGACGTCTATGAGGGTGCCCTTGTTTACAGATTTAGGGTTGTACCTGGTGTACCTGAGGGCATCTAGCTTAGATTGTAGGATTGTCGGGGTGTTAAGCATATCCCAGTTTAGGTCACCTAACAGAACAAACTCTGAAGCTAGATCAATTCACAAATGGTGTCCAGGGCACAGCTGGGAGCTGAAGGTGGTCGGTAGCAGGCGGCAACAGTGAGAAACTTATTTCTGGAGAGAGTAATTTTCTAAATTAGTAGTTCGAACTGTTTGGGTATGGACCTGGAAAGTATGACATTACTTTGCAGGCTATCTCTGCAGTAAACTGCAACTCCTCCCCCTTTGGCAGTTCTATCTGAATGGAAAATGTTATAGTTGGGTATGGAAATCTCAGAATTTTTGGTGGCCTTCCTGAGCCAGGATTCAGACACGGCAAGGACATCAGGGTTAGCAGAGTGTGCTAAAGCAGTGAGTAAAACAAACTTAGGGAGGAGGCTTCTGATGTTGACCTGCATGAAACCAAGGCTTTTTCGATCACAGAAGTCAACAAATGAGGGTGCCTGGGGACATGCAGGGCCTGGGTTTACCTCCACATCACCCACGGAACAGAGGAGGAGTAGAATGAGGGATGTGCAACAAGGGGGGGAAAAAATCATAGACCACCTTTACTCCACACACAGAGATGCATACAAAGCTCTCCCCCACGAAATCTGACAATAATTCTATCCTCCTGATTCCTGCTTACAAGCAAAAACTAAAGCAGGAAGTACCAGTGACTTGCTCAATACGGAAGTGGACAGGACTGATTTGCTAGCAGACTGGAACATGTTCGGGGATTCATCCAACGGCATTGAGGAGTACACCACCTCCACCACCAAAAAGTGCATCGAACGTCGTCCCCACAGTGACTGTACATACATATCCCTACCAGAAGCCAAGCCGTTTTCAAGGAGCGGGAGACTAATCCGGACGCTTATAAGTAATCCTGCTATGCCTTCAGATGAACAATCAAACAATCAAAGCGTCAATACAGGATTAAGATTGAATCCTACTACACCGGCTCTGATGCTCGTCGGATTTGGCAGGGCTTGAAAACTATTATGGACTACAATGGGAAACCCAGACGCGAGCTGCCTAGTGACGAGAGCCTACCAGACGAGCTAAATGCCTTTTACACTCGCTTCGAGGCAAGCAACACTGAAGCACGCATGAGAGCACCAGCTGTTCTGGATGACTGTGTGATAACGCTCTCGGTAGCCGATGTGAACTAACCTTTAAACAGGTCAACATTCACAAAGCTGCTGGGCCTGATGGATTACCAGGATGTGTACTCAAGCATGCGCGGACCAACTGTCAATTGTCAGTGAACCTCTCCCTGACCGAGTCTGTAATACCTACATGTCTCAAGCAGTCCATCATAGTCCCTGTGCCCAAGGAAGTGAAGGTAACCTGCTGAAATGACTACCGCCCCGAGGCACTCACGTCAGTAGCCATGAGCTGCTTTGAAAGGCTGGTCATGGCTCACATCAACAGCATCCTCCCGGACACCCTAGACCCACTCCAATTCGTATACCACCACAACAGATCCACAGATGATGCAATCTCAATCGCACTCCACACTGCCCTTTCTCACCTGGACAAAAGGAACACTTATGTGAGAATGCTGTTCATCGACTACAGCTCAGTATTCAACACCATAGTGCCCACTAAGCTCATCACTAAGTTAAAGACTCTTGGACTAAACACCGCCCTCTGCAACTGGATACTGGACTTCCTGACGGGCCGTCCCCAGGTGGTAAGAGTAGGCAACAACACACCTGCACGCTGATCCTTAAGACTAGGGCCCCTCAAGGTGTGTACTTAATCCCCTGCTGTATTCCCTTTTCACCCACGACTGTGTGGCCAAACATGACTCCAACACCATCATTAAGTTTTCTGATGACAAAACAGTGTTGTAGCCTGATCACCGACAATGATGATTAATTGTTGGTGTCATCATTGTCAGTGATCAGGCCTACCACTGTTTTGTCGTCGGAAAACTTAATGATGGTGTTGGAGTCATGTTTGGTCTATAGGGAGGAGGTCAGAGAACTGACCTCTCCCTCACATGTGAGCAAGACAAAAGAGCTGATCGTGGACTACAGGAAAAGGCAGGCCGAACAGGCTCCCATTAACATTGACGGGGCTGTAGTGGAGCGGGTCGAGAGTTTCAAGTTCCTTGGTGTCCACATCACCAACGAACTATCATGGTCCAAACATACCAAGACAGTTTTGAAGAGGGCATGACAAAACCTTTTCCCCCACAGTAGACTGAAAAGATTTGGCATGGGTCCCCAGATCCTCAAAAGGTTCTACAGCTGCACCACTGGTTGCATCACTGCCTTGTATGGCAGCTGCTCAGTATCTGACCGTAAGGCCATACATAGGGTACTGCGAACGGCCCAGTACATCACTGGGGACAAGCTTCCTGCCACCCAGGACCTATATAAACTCACCAAAAAAGAAACGTCCTCTCACTGTCAACTGCGTTTATTTTCAGCAAACTTAACATGTGTAAATATTTGTATGAACCTAATAAGATTCAACAACTGAGACATAAACTGAACAAGTTCCACAGACATGTGACAAACAGAAGTGGAATAATGTGTCCCTGAACAAAGAGGGTATGAGTCAGTAACTGACAGTAACAGTCAGTAAAGTAATAGTCAGTATCTGGTGTGCAGCTGCATTAAGTCAAGGACATCAAGGACATCAACCACCCGAGCCACTGCCTGTTCACCCCGCTGTCATCCAGAAGGCGAGGTCAGTACAGGTGCATCAAAGCTGGGACCGAGAGACTGAAAAACAGCTTCTATCTCAAGGCCATCAGACTGTTAAACAGCCACCACTAACATTGAGTGGCTACTGCCAACACACTGTCAATGCCACTGACTCTACTCCAGCCACTTTAATCATGGGAATTGATGGGAAATGATGTAAATATATCACTAGCCACTTTAAACAATGCTACCTTATATAATGTTACTTACCCTACATTATTCATCTCATATGCATACGTAGATACTGTACTCTATATCATCGACTGCATCCTTATGTAATACATGTATCACTAGCCACTTTAACTATGCCACTTGGTTTACATACTCATCTCATATGTATATACTGTACTCGATATCATCTACTGTATCTTGCCTATGCTGCTCTGTACCATCACTCATTCATATATCTTTATGTACATATTCTTTATCCCCTTACACTGTGTATAAGACAGTAGTTTTTTGGGGAATTGTTAGTTAGATCACTTGTTCGTTATTACTGCATTGTCGGAACTAGAAGCACAAGCATTTCGCTACACTCGCATTAACATCTGCTAACCATGTGTATGTGACAAATAAATTGGATTTGATTTGATTTTAAGTACTGCAGTGCATCTCCTCCTCATAGACTGCACCAGATTTGCCAGTTCTTGCTGTAAGATGTTACCCCACTCTTCCACCAAGGCACATGCACCGGACATTTCTGGTGGGAATTGCCATAGCCCTCACCCTCCGATCCAACAGGTCCCAGACATGCTCAATAGGATTAAGGTACGGGCTCTTCACTGGCCATGGAAGAACACTGACATTCCTGTCTTGCAGGAAATCACGTACAGAACGAGCAGTATGGCTGGTGGCGTTGTCATGCTGGAGGGTCATGTCAGGATGAGCCTGCAGGAAGGGTACCACAGGAAGGAGGAGGATGTCTTCCCTGTAACGCACAGTGTTGACATTGCCTGCAATGACAACAAGCTCAGTCCGATGGTGCTGTGACACACTGCCCCAGACCATGACGGACCCTCCACCTCCAAATTGAACCCACTCCAGAGTACATGCCTCTGTGTTACTCTCATTCCTCCTTCGCGAATCTGACCATCACCCCTGGTGAGACAAGACCGCGACTCGTCAGTGAAGAGCACTTTTTGCAAGTCCTGTCTGGTCCAGCGACGGTGGGTTTGTGAGTCCAGCGACGAACAGTCTGTGTCTGCCACAGTCTGCCACTGTGAGGATGATCAGCTGTCCATCCTGTCTCCCTGTAGAGCTGTCTTAGGAGTTTCACAGTGTGTTCATGGTAATTTCTGCCCTGGCCATGCCCCCAGCATGCCTCAGACACGTTCACACGGATGAGCAGGGACCCTGGGCATCTTTTTTTTTGGTGTTTGGTGTGAGTCAGTAGAAAGGCCTCTTTAGTGTCCTAGGTTTTCATAACTGTGACCTTAATTGCCTACCGTCTGTAAGCTGTTAGTGTCTTAACGACCGTTCCACAGGTGCATGTTCATTCATTGTTTATGGTTCATTGAACAAGCATGGGAAACAGTGTTTAAACCCGTTACAATGAAGATCTGTGAAGTTATTTGGATTTTTATGACTTATCTTTGAAAGACAGGGTCCTGAAAAAGGGCTGTTTCTTTTTTTGCTGAGCTTAATAGGCGGTGTCAGAGGAAAGCCCATAAAGCCCATAAGCGGTGCCGGAGCCCAAAGTCTGGGACCAACAGGCTCCTCAACAGCTTCTACCCCCAAACCATAAGACTGCTGAACAATTCATAAATTCGCTCTGGACAATTTACATTGACCCCCCACCCCCTCCATTTTGTCCACTACTGCTATTCGCTGTTTGTTTGTTATCTATGCATAGTCACTTCGCCCCCAACTACATGTACAGATTACCTCAACTAGCCTGTACCCCCGCACACTTACTCGGTACCTGTGCCCCCCTATATATAGCCTCGTTATCGTTATTCTTATTGTGTTACTTTTTATTTTAGTCTACTTGGTAAATATTTTCTTACCTCTTCTTGAACTGCACTGTTGGTTAAGGGCTTGTAAGTAAGCATTTCACGGTAAAGTCTACACTTGTTGTATTCGGGGCATGTGACAAATAAAGTTTGATTTGATTTGATTTGATTCGCTGACTCGCCCCAAGGAAACCCAAGGCTCAAACCCACAGGGAAACTGTGGTAACCTGTACAAAATGCTGCCTACATCAACCACCTAACATTGGCCCATAAAGTCCATAGACCCTAACTGTTCCAAAAATGCTCAGACCGAGACCTGAGTAATCTGGAATGTCAGAACTCGCACAAGAAAATGTAAGTCCAAAACAACAGGTCACCTGCTGTGACTTGATAAATCGCATTCACGTGTCACCTCATAAACTAACCACAGCAGCCACAGGCTCAAACCAACAGGGAAACTGTGGTAACCCAGATGAATGCGCAATCTGCGCACTGACGGACACCAAGGCAGCCAAAGACTCAAATCACACAGAAGAACTGTGATATCCCGGATAAATGCGCAACTCGTGCTCTACCTAACACCCGCTCCAGGACCCAGCCCTAAGAACACTGCAAGCCACACTGGGAGCAGTTACATCCAAGCGATAAAACCTCACAAAGGTATGTGGGGAACCCCAACTCGCTGTAGTACATATTTCCCCAATCATCATGCTCCTGAACAATGCTCAAGTAGCCGCTACAACCCTAATGGTTGAACACGCACACCGCTAGGCAACCCTTGTCCTTTGCTGTCATATGCCAGGGAGATCCTCCACTATCCACTTAGAAAACGCCATTCCCCAAGCCGGATTAGCGAAACAGACAAAAGCAGATACCCGTGGTCCTATCCGTATGTGCGTGTAAAGTACATACCGGACACAGGCCATGCAATCTCTGTTGTTCACTGGAAGCAAATGGAGGATGTGAGAAAGGGAACGGCTCGAAAGTCAGCGACCTGTAAGGCATAAGCATAACCTTGACAGCAAAAGATGTAATAGGATGTAACATCACTTTAGAGTCGCCAGGCTCAAACTCTAAACAGGAAGGTGTACTGATAGCATGTAGGGTTCCACAACACGCTTGGCCGACGTCAAGGCCATGAGCAGTTCAGTCTTGCAAGAAAGGACCTTCAGGTCCACAGACTCCAATGGTTCAAACGGCAGCTCACACAGAGCGTCCAAGACCAAAGCCAGGTCCCAGGTCAGTGCCATAAGCTTAGACACTGGTCTGAGCCGACGCATGACTTTCAGAGATGGCTGTCACATAAACCTTAATGTGTAAAAAGGAAGGCCCTGCTCAAAAAGCTCTTGCAAGAACATCAACAAATCCACCAAAGAGTTATGAAAAAGAGAAACTCCTTTAACCTGACACCAACCCTCAAACGTGCTCCATTTATACATGTATGTACAGTGCCTTTAGAAAGTATTCAGACCCCTTGACTTGTCATACATTGTGTTAGGTTACAGCCTTATTCTAAAATGGATTAAAATGTTTTTGGTCCCTCATCAATCTAGAAACAATATCCCATAATGACGAACCCAAAACAGTTTTTTGGACATTTTTGCTAATTAATTAAAAAATATATATATAAACATAATAATTACATAAGTATTCAGACCCTTGAATCAGTGCTTTGTTGATTCACGTTTGGCAGCAATCACAGCCTTGAGTCTTCTTTGCTATGATCTACAAGCTTTGTACACCTGTTTTTGGGGACTTTCTCCCATTCTTCTCTGCAGATCCTCTCAAGCTCTGTCAGTTTGGATGGGGAGCATTGCTGCAAACTATTTTCACATCTCTCCAGGGATGTTTGATCGGGTTCAGGTCCGGTCTCTGGCTGGGCCACTCAAGGACATTCAGAGACTTGTTTCAAAGCCACTTCTGCATTGTCTTGGCTGTGTGCTTACAGTCGTTGTCCTGTTGGAAAGTGAACCTTCGCCCCAGTCTGCGGTCCTGGGTGCTCTGGAGCAGGGTTTCATCAAGTGTCTCTCTGTACTTTGCTCTGTTCATCTTTGCTGATTGGTGGTGTGCTGCAGAGATGGTTGTCCGTCTGGATGGTTCTCCCATCTCCAAACACGAACTCTAGAGCTCTGTCAGAGTGATCATCGAGTTCTTGGTCACCTCCCTGACCAAGACCCTTCTCCCCTAATTGCTTAGTTTGGCCAGGTGGCCAGCTCTAAAAAGAGTCTTAGTGGTTCCAAACTTATTCTATTTAAGAATAATGGAAGCCAATGTGTTCTTGAGGACCTTCAATGCTGAAGACATTTTTTTGGTACCCTTCCCCAGATCTGTGCCCCGACACATTCCTGTCTTGGAGCTCTAGGGACAATTCCTTCGTCCTCATTGCTTGGGTTTTGCTCTGACATGCACTGTCAACTGTGGGACCGTATAGGCCTTTCCAAATCATGTCTAAACAAATGAATTTACCACTTGTGGATTCCAATCAAGTTGTCGAAACTACTCAAGGATGAGGTAGGGTAGCCTAGTGGTTAGAGTGTTGGACTAGTAACCGGAAGGTTGCAAGTTCAAGTCCCTGAGCTGACAAGGTACAAATCTGTCGTTCTGCCCCTGAACAGGCAGTTAACCCACTGTTCCTAGGCTGTCATTGAAATTAAGAATTTGTTCTTAACTGACTTGCCTAGTTAAATAAAAATAAAATAAAAACAGGATGGACCTGAGCTCAATTTCAAGTCTCATAGCAAAGGATCTGAAAAATTCTGTAAATAAGGTATTTATGTTTGTTATTTTTAATACATTTGCAAAAATGTCCAAAAAAACTGTTTTCACATGGTCATTATTGGGTATTGTGTGTAGATTGCTGATGATTGTTATTTTTTAAATCCAGAATAAGGCTTAAATGTAAGAAAATGTGTAAAAAGTCAAGGGGTTTGAATACTTTCCGAAGGCACTGTATGCACGCGCCAACTGAGTCATAATCATGTTCAAAGGAAACCCGTAGCCGTCAAATTCAACCTTTCAGCGTCAAACCCATAGATCCATGTGTCTGGAACAATTGATCCGGAAGACACGGTACCCTCCACAGGGGTCCCCACCCAACAAGCGCATGATCTCCGGGAACCGGGGTTGTCTGGGCCAATGGGACGTTACCAGAATCAACAACAGACCATCCTGACGGACCCTCTCCATGGTGGTCTGAATAAGGTCCACAGGAAGAAACGCATAGAGCAGGGTTCAAAGCCACTGATACTCCAAACCATCCGTTCCCAACGAATCGCCCAGATCCCTCATTGAAAAGGACAGATGACGGCCTCTCGGGTGGCACAGTGGTCTAAGGCACTGCATCGCAGCACCAGAGACTCTGGGTCGAGCCCAGGCTCTGTCGCAGAATTGGCCTAGCGTCGTCCGGGTTAGGGAGGGTTTAGCCGGTAGGGATATCCTTGTCTCATCGCGCACTAGCGACTCCTGTGGCGGGCCGGGCACAGGGCCGGGCACATCTATGGACGTGAACCTACCGCTGGGACTCATCGACTGCAATAGCCAAACTTGCAAACCTTGAGGTGCTTGTTTAAAACACGTAAGTCCAGAATGGGTGTCTTGGGAACTAAGTACCAACCACTCTGTGCTTCTGACATGGATGACCAAACGAATAGCCTGCTTTTAAAGGAGAGAGGAAATCTCCTCTCTCAAGACAGGCGCTAGGACATCGGGGACCATTGACACCATTGACACCAGGAACAGGAGGAGGACGACAGCAATCTGCAGACCGTATACCCTTGTCACCGCCCTCATCACCAATAGTGAAACTGTGCATGCCTGTGCATGCCCGCCACTGGACAAGTCTCCCATACATTATCTCCTGAAGGGTGCAGAGTGCCACCCTGAGGACTGGGATTATTTGTTTTGTTTTTTGTCATGCTTGTTTTCATATCCACCACTCTTGACTGTGTGTCTGAATGTGGGGAAGGAACATTCTGGACACATTCTTTTCAACACCTGGATAATACCACACTCGATATGCCTGACACCAAGGAACCTTGGGTAGAAACAACATGCTTTTGTGGTACCGCCGTTCTGATACCCAGCCCAGACCGGGCTCCGGGACTTTGCCAACCAGTAACTTGCCCCCATCGACCGAGCCACTTGGGAGCACTGTTGCCACAGCAAACAGCCAGGATAGTACAGCTTGACAGACACAGCACAAAATCATCCATAGCACGTATTTTGTTGAGAAGCTCTAAAACCAGCTTATATGCCTCCATGGTCTTATTCAGCTTCTGCTGATATGAGACATTGTCCAGTCGTTGAAGGTGATAACGCCACACGCTCAGCCTTGTACACTTTGTCCAGCTGATCCCCCGAGAACCGGCACTGTTTATGTGGAAGCACCGTGCTAGGATTAGCCCCCTTGTTAGCCTCAGGAGCTAAATAACTCGCCAGCTTTCCATCCATCGGCAGTGTGCCAATGAGCCAAGCCTCCTCCATACCCTGCACATTCATGAACTCACCATAACCTAGTAGGACCAGCCTGGCTGAATGAGAGGAATCCCAGGAAGGCATTTAGCTCAACTAAAGCTTTAAACAGGGGTAAACAATGCTTCATCACTGCAGATACAGCATGTAAATACCTTCCCCCAAACCTGGAGGAACTCCGCTGCGGGGGAGAAAATGGCCAATCCACCCCCAGGTGATCTACAGCCCTACGACACAGCTCCATCAAAGGTGTATTAACCACCAATCATTCACTCCTACTGCCGAATCCAAAGCTGGGGCTTCAGGCTGCCCTGATGTCATCTGATTCACACTCTGAAAACCCTCCAGAGCCAACCAGGAATAGTATATCATCCTCGGAATCCAGACTCTGAACACCTCCAGAGAAACCGTAATGAACCTCACCCCCATCAACTATTACCATCGCTGCTGCTCTCTCCCGGCCTCAGACAACCCCATTTCCAAGGTCGCCTCAACGGAAGACCCTTCGCCAGTAGCCCCAATCTTCCTCGGAAAGTGAGCCTGAGCCAAGGCTTCTTGATCCTGTTTCCACCCCTGTCAAACAGGACAGCATGAGTATCTTTAATTTTCATTGTGAAACCACATGCCCTAGTGTGCAGTCAGAGGTTCAAACTCAGCTGGTTAGCCTTTTTTGAACTACTCTTACCACTGGCCATCCTACTCAAGCAAAGATGCATTGGCTACAAAAGCAGAGCAGAAAGCAGTGGGTTTTCAGCAAACACAAATCCTACCCAAACAAGGAAGCATGAGCTGCACAAGCAGAGCAGAAAGTAGCTAGCTTTTAGGAAACACAAAAACCGATAGCAAGACCCAAAACCCGCAACATCTAGAGCAGTTTTATAGTCCCGTACCCCTTCAAACAATCAACCACCAGCTGCGTACCCCCTTCTAGCACCAGGGTCAGCTCACTCTCAAATGTTTTTCTGTCATCATTGGAAGCCTGCCACACACACACTATACAATACATTTATTAAACATAAGAATAAGTGTGAGTTTTTGTCACAACCCGGCTCGTGGGAAGTGACAAAGATTTCATATAGAACTAGGGCACAAATAATAATATAATGATAATCAATAATTTTGCTCTTTATTCAAACATCTAACATATAAAACCTTATTTGTTCAACAAAACACACCACAGGTTAATGAGAAGGGTGTGCTTGAAAGGATGCACATAACTCTGCAATGTTGGGTTGTATTGGAGAGAGTCTCAGTCTTAAATCATTTTCCACACACAGTCTGTGCCTGTATTTAGTTTTCATGAAAGAAAGGGCCGAGAATCCACTCTCACATAGGTACGTGGTTGCAAAGGGCATCAGTGTCTTAACAGCGCGATTTGCCAAGGCAGGATACGCTGAGCGCAGCCCAATCCAGAAATCTGGCAGTGGCTTCTGATTAAATTAAATTTTTGCAGAAAAGCTTGTTGTAATTTCGATGAGGCTCTCTTGTTCAGATATCGGTAAGTGGACTGGACGCAGGGCATGAAAGGGATAACGAATCCAGTTGTTTGTGTCATCTGTTTTGGGAAAGTACCTGCGTAATTGCGCACCCAACTCACTCAGGTGCTTCGCTATATCACATTTGACATTGCCCGTGAGCTTGAGTTCAATTCCACACAAAAAATCATACAATGATGGAAAGACCTGTGTGTTGTCCTTGTTCATGCAGACAGAGAAGAGCTCAAACTTTTTAATCATAGCCTCAATTTTGTCCCGCACAATATAGTTGCGGAGAGTCCCTGTTAACCTAGATTCAAATCATTCAGGCGAGAAAAAACATCACCAGTCCTGTGAGAAACCCGTCATCATGCAAGTGGTCAGACAAGTGAAAATGATGGTCAGTAAAGAAAATTTAAGCTCGTCTCTCAATTTTAAAAAATGTGTCAATACTTTGCCCCTTGATAACCAGTGCACTTCTGTATACTGTAAACGCGTTACATGGTCACTGCCCATATCATTGCATAGTGCAGAAATTACATGAGAGTTCAGAGGCTTTGCTTTAATAAATCTTCTTAGGGATAGGCGTCCCGTCAACGGGACAGTTGTAAATCATGCAGCGACGTGTGTCAAGATCGCAGATTTTAGAGAAACAACAAATGTCAGTGCAAATACTGTAAGTGTCTTATATCAGCTGAAAGCTTAAATTCTTGTTAATATAACTGCACTGTCCAATTTACAGTAGCTATTACTGAGAAGAAATGCCATGCTATTGAGGAGAGCTCCTAACAACAAAACACTTTTTTCACCGCGATAGGTTTGATAAATTCACCTCTGAAGGTGAATTGTGTACTTACATTCTGAAATCTTGCATCTGATTTATCATCCAAACGGTCCCAGAGATAAAATGAAGTGTTGTTTTGTTAGATCAAATCATTTTTCATGATTTCATGATATACCATGCACGATCGATTTTGTATTTTCACGATTTGCCCAAATGTCCCTGGGTGACTTCACACTTGCATTTCAAAGATGTTGGTTTTTTATTTGGATTTTCTCCTACCAGATCTATTGTGTTATATTCTCATACATTCAATTTACATTTCCACAAACTTCAAAGTGTTTCCTTTCAAAAGGTAGAAAGAATATGCATATCCTTGCTCTAACTGCCTGAGCTACATGCAGTTCGATTTGGGTATGTCATTTTAGGCGAACATTAAAAAAAAAGGGGGGCTATCCCTAAGAAGAGTTTTTAACAAAGTTAACCATTTTCACTGTAGTGTCCAAAATGTCTTTCAAGCTGTCAGGCATTCCCTTCGCATCAAGAGCCTCTCGGTGGATGCTGCAGTGTACCCAAGTGTCGTCGGGAGCAACTGCTTGCACAAGCATTACCACTCCACTATGTCTCCCTGTCATGGCTTTTGCGCCATCAGTACAGATATCAACACATCTTGACCACCAAAGTCCATTTGATGTCATCAAGCTGTCCTGTACTTTAAAAATATCCTCTCCTGTTGTCCTGGTTTCCAGTGGTTTGCAGAAGAAGAGGTCTTCCTTAATTGACCCCCCACAAACGTAACGGACATATACCTGGAGCTGTGCCAGGCCCGCCGCATCTGTTGACTTATCCAGCTGTAATGCATAGAATTCACTGGCATGTATTCGAAGCAGTAACTGTGTCAAAACATCTCCTGCCATGTCACAGATGCGTCGTGAAACAGTGTTGTTTGATGAAGGCATTGTCTGTATAGTGTTTTTGGCCTTTTTGCCAAGCATTGTTCCAGCCATAGCCACGGCAGCAGGAACAATTAAGTCCTCTACAATAGTATGGGGCTTGCCTGTCCTAGCCACTTGGTAGCTCACCATATAAGACTCTTCTAGCCCTTTCTTATTAATGGTATCTGTTGCTTTTATACATGTCTTACTATTCAAAAGTAATCTTAATTCTCACAAAAAAATCTCCTGTGGCTTATTTTTCAAATTGGCATGTTTTGTTTCTAAATGTCAGCGCAGATTGGAGGTTTCATCGAGTTGTGAGATAGTACTTTTGCACATACAGTGGCGCAAAAAAGTATTTAGTCAGCCACCAATTGTGCAAGTTCTCCCACTTAAAAAGATGAGAGAGGCCTGTAATTTCAACTATGACAGACAAAATGAGAAAAAAACATCCAGAAAATCACATTGTAGGATTTTTTATGAATATATTTGCAAATTATGGTGGAAAATAAGTATTTGGTCACCTACAAACAAGCAAGATTTCTGGCTCTCACAGACCTGTAACTTCTTTAAGAGGCTCCTCTGTCCTCCACTCATTACTTGTATTAATGGCACCAGTTTGAAATTGTTATCAGTATAAAAGACACCTGTCCACAACCTCAAACAGTCACACTCCAAACTCCACTATGGCCAAGACCAAAGAGCTGTCAAAGGATACAAGACACAAAATTGTAGACCTGCACCAGGCTGGGAAGACTGAATCTGCAATAGGTAAGCAGCTTGGTTTGAAGAAATCAACTGTGGGAGCAATTATTAGGAAATGGAAGACATACAAGACCACTGATAATCTCCCTCGATCTGGGGCTCCACGCAAAATCTCACCCCGTGGGGTCAAAATGATCACAAGAACGGTGAGCAAAAATCCCAGAACCACACAGGGGGACCTAGTGAATGACCTGCAGAGAGCTGGGACCAAAGTAACAAAGTCTAACATCAGTAACACACTACGCCACCAGGGACTCAAATCCTGCAGTGCCAGATGTGTCCCCCTGCTTAAGCCAGTACATGTCCAGGCCAGTCTGAAGTTTGCTAGAGAGCATTTGGATGATCCAGAAGAAGATTGGGAGAATGTCATATGGTCAGATGAAACCAAAATATAACTTTTTGGTAAAAACTCAACTCGTTGTGTTTGGAGGACAAAGAATGCTGAGTTGCATCCAAAGAACACCATACCTACTGTGAAGCATGGGGGTGGAAACATCATGCTTTGGGGCTGTTTTTCTGCAAAGGGACCAGGACGACTGATCCGTGTAAAGGAAAGAATGAATGGGGCCATGTATTGTGAGATTTTGAGTGAAAATCTCCTTCCATCAGCAAGGGCATTGAAGATGAAACGTGGCTGGGTCTTTCAGCATGACAATGATCCCAAACTCACTGCCCGGGCAATGAAGGAGTGACTTCGTAACAAGCATTTCAAGGTCCTAGAGTGGCCTAGCCAGGCTCCAGATCTCAACCCCATAGAAAATCTTTGGAGGGAGTTGAAAGTCCGTGTTGCCCAGCAACAGCCCCAAAACATCACTGCTCTAGAGGAGATCTGCATGGAGGAATGGGCCAAAATACCAGCAACAGTGTGTGAAAACCTTGTGAAGACTTACAGAAAACATTTGACCTCTGTCATAGCCAACAAAGGGTATATAACAAAGTATTGAGATAAACTTTTGTTATTGACCAAATACTTATTTTCCACCATAATTTGCAAATAAATTCATAAAAAATCCTACAATGTGATTCTCAGGAATTTTTTTTCTCATTTTGTCTGTCATAGTTGAAGTGTACCTATGATGAAAATTACAGGCCTCTCTCATCTTTTTAAGTGGGAGAACTTGCACAATTGGTGGCTGACTAAATACTTTTTTGCCCCACTGTATAACACACTGTGGCTGAGAAAAGGCACTACTCCCAATATAAGTGAACCCCAAATCAATGTAGTTCTCATCATATTTTCGGCTCTTCGAGAGTCCAACGTCCCTGTCTGTTGTTCGGTGCTTTCCCGGGTAAGGGGGAAGTAGCTCTCCGGCTGCATCAGATTCATAACTGTCAGTGTCCATGCTAGCTGGGCTAACAACATATGTAGAATTACTGATGCTAGCATTCGATGTGCTCGTGGAAGCAGATCAACTTGAGTCGTCGACCGGTGCAGGTGTAGTACTGCTGGTAGTAGCAGTACTACCAGTAGATATGGTATGTGTCTGTATGGATGCGGGCCTTACTTTTTTTGACCATTTATCAATTTTCGAGCAAACGGAATGAGCAGCAGCTACGTTTGGCTACGTAGAATTCCCCCGAGAGAGTAACAGTTAATGTGATTGGATGTTAATTATTTGACTAGGCTACCTGTATTTGACATTGTGTTGTTATTTCGCTGAACACTCGTTGGTTTAATTTTATTTTTGACAGTGAAATGAGGCTACTCAGGCGAGAAAAACCCTCACCAAATGTATAGCCCCGTTGGAAAATATAAATGGACTGTTTGAAATTGTGAAGATTTAATTTTTTTCAAGGTGTATCACATTTTTATTTGGCGTACCCCCGACAGCATTGCGTACCTCAGTTTGGGAATACCTGATCTAGAGGGACAAGTACTCTCTCCCCCACTAACATACATTTAAGTCGGAGCCAAATCTTGTAGCCTTTGTGTACTTGAAAAGTTTGAAAAATGTATTATGTCCAGGTATCCTATACCGAGTGACCGACTGAAATGTAACCTAAGGGTGATCCCTCACAAACTCATTCCAATTTGACGATTAAATTGGTCCATGTCATTAGAAGAATAGACAGACATGACATGTATAACATTGTTTTTTTATCATTCTAACTCAAACCAGTCCAGAACCCTTAAAGCTACAGTCTGTGATTGGTACACCATATTTGGTCTCAGCTGTTATCAAAATAAGTGGCGGGGCAGCCGTTTTGTTGTTTTTCGAAACGCAGATTTCCCCTTTAACATTAATTTCTCAAACATCCAAATAGATGTCAGAATTATGTAAAAATAACCTCCATTTATCTAACTACACCCATTCAAGCAGGCTAAGTAGATTTTCATCTTTGTCTGGGGAAGAGGGGCAAATGAGATGAGCAATTGCAAACATATCTAAATGGCTGTCACCTCAGGTCACAGCCCTGTAATGTAATTCATTCCAACATCACTGAGGTAAATATCTGTGAAAATGAGATCAATGCTCTTATATTTGGAGGGAGACCAATTGTCTGGGCTCCCAGACCTAATCTGTTTGCAGAGATGTTTGAAATCCAATCCAACAGCTATTCAAACTTTCTCCTCTTTCCAAAACACGTATGAATTACAGACCTTGCTCTCCTTTCTGTAGCATCGCTCGTGTGTGTCGGGTTAAAGCTGATCTAGGTCTAATTTACAGTATGTGAACTTATAGCATTCTGTCACCCCATCTTTGCTAACCTATTGTTGTGCCTTATTAGCTACTCACAGGGGAGATGGAGTTCCAAGGACAGAGGGATTTGAGTGGCGTGCTGGGGGTAATGGGTTAACTCTATGTTACCTAGCCTTCTCAGAGAGAGAGAGAGAGCAAAAGAGAGAGCTAAAGTCTGTGTTGGCCATACATTTCTGAGAAGGCTGCATAAACACAGATTGTCGGAGAAGATAAGAGAGAGGGAATACAGAGGGAGAGAGAGAACACTTTGATGGAGATATGGCCTCTTTGACCCTCTCAAGAAGTAGATTGACTTGAAACTGTGCTGAAGGAGCCGGGGCCTCAAGACAGGATGTGACGAGAGGATCTGTGTCAAGGTCTTGGAGCTGTCAGAGTGAGGCACGACTAGGCTCGGATGAGATGAAACTCGGCTGTCACAGCGTAATGTGTTCAGACAGGGACAGATGTGGCGCCAGTCACCAGAGATTCAGTGACTTTAGTTGTTTGTGGTGCACATTGGCTCATTGGAAAGCGTCCCTGGTTTGGTATGCTCCATTTTAAAGCTGGTGAAGTTACAAACTCCCAAAGAACTCACTTCATTTGGGCTTCTATGTGTGAGTAGTTTGTGCATCTGACCTCTTACACTTGATAATAACTTTCTTGAATAAACCCTTATAAATGCTCAGAAATGCTAATGAATTATAATGCTTATGTTAATGAAGGTTTTTACATTCACACTATATGCATTGTTGCCATCATAGCCAAATACCAATTTATTTGTGTCATATGATCAACAATGGTGGGTTTGGCCTTCGAAAGAACAATGCATATGCAGAAAATACCTCATCCCTACTGTAAAATATGGTGGTGGATATTTTATGTTATGGGGCTATTTTTGCTTCCACTGGTTCTGGAGCCCTTGTTAAGGTCAAAGGCATCATAAACTTTACCAAGTACCAGGGCATTTTAGCCAAAAAACTGGATGCCTCTGCCAGGAGGCTGAAACTTGGCCACAAGTGAATCTTCCGGCAAGACTATAACCCCAAGCAAACATAAAAATCCACAAAGAAATGGTTAATTGACCACAACATTTTTGCAATGGCCATCTCAGTCTCCGGACTTGAATTTTGTTTGGAGGAATGGTCTAAGATCCCTTCCAATGTGTTCTCGAATCTCATAAAATATTTTTGAAAAAGGCTCAGTGTCATTAACCTTGCAAGTAGAAGGTGTTGGAGTATTGAAAACAGGAAATACAGTATTTTTTTGACATGTTAAACAACATCTTTCTCTGAAAGTGTATTAGTGTAAAATAATATTAATTAGTATTTTTTTGGAGCATACAGTATAGCTCAGTATTTGTAGAATTTATTTTATTAGTTTTTTCGTGTCTTTATCAAGGGATCCAATAATTCTGGACCCCACTGTATGTCTAATTTTAAATACTTTAAGTTTTACATATTTTCTTCAAACACATCTGCATAGGTGACATGAAATACATGCTCCATGGGGGCAAAGCAAATCACATTTCATGCCATGATGCATGTACGTTGAGGCTATGCAAATACAGGAGGAAGAAGAGCTCCCTATTTTAAAAACGGAAGCCTTTGAGAATATATGAAAATAAACAAATGCTATTCCAGCAGTGCAGTTTCCCTGTAGGATGAGTGAAAATGTCAGAAAACTTAGATTTTTCAGTAAAACTTTATTGTAGGTGTTCTTATGCATCAAATCAAATCAAATTTTATTTGTCACATACACATGGTTAGCAGATGTTAATGCGAGTGTAGCAAAATGCTTGTGCTTCTAGTTCCGACAATGCAGTAATAACCAACAAGTAATCTAACTAACAATTCCAAAACTACTGTCTTATACACAGTGTAAGGGGATAAAGAATATGTACATAAGGATATATGAATGAGTGATGGTACAGAGCAGCATAGGCAAGATACAGTAGATGATATCGAGTACAGTATATACATATGAGATGAGTATGTAAACCAAGTGGCATAGTTAAAGTGGCTAGTGATACATGTATTACATAAGGATGCAGTAGATGATATAGAGTACAGTATATACGCATGCATATGAGATGAATAATGTAGGGTAAGTAACATTATATAAGGTAGCATTGTTTAAAGTGGCCAGTGATGTATTTACATCATTTCCCATCAATTCCCATTATTAAAGTGGCTGGAGTTGAGTCAGTGTCAGTGTCAGTGTGTTGGCAGCAGCCACTCAATGTTAGTGGTGGCTGTTTAACAGTCTGATGGCCTTGAGATAGAAGCTGTTTTTCAGTCTCTCGGTCCCAGCTTTGATGCACCTGTACTGACCTCGCCTTCTGGATGATAGCGGGGTGAACAGGCAGTGGCTCGGGTGGTTGATGTCCTTGATGATCTTTATGGCCTTCCTGTAACATCGGGTGGTGTAGGTGTCCTGGAGGGCAGGTAGTTTGCCCCCGGTGATGCGTTGTGCAGACCTCACTACCCTCTGGAGAGCCTTGCGGTTGAGGGCGTAGCAGTTGCCGTACCAGGCGGTGATACAGCCCGCCAGGATGCTCTCGATTGTGCATCTGTAGAAGTTTGTGAGTGCTTTTGGTGACAAGCCGAATTTCTTCAGCCTCCTGAGGTTGAAGAGGCGCTGCTGCGCCTTCTTCACGATGCTGTCTGTGTGAGTGGACCAATTCAGTTTGTCTGTGATGTGTATGCCGAGGAACTTAAAACTTGCTACCCTCTCCACTACTGTTCCATCGATGTGGATAGGGGGGTGTTCCCTCTGCTGTTTGCTGAAGTCCACAATCATCTCCTTAGTTTTGTTGACGTTGACGTTGAGTGTGAGGTTATTTTCCTGACACCACACTCCGAGGGCCCTCACCTCCTCCCTGTAGGCCATCTCGTCGTTGTTGGTAATCAAGCCTACCACTGTTGTGTCGTCCGCAAACTTGATGATTGAGTTGGAGGCGTGCGTGGCCACGCAGTCGTGGGTGAACAGGGAGTACAGGAGAGGGCTCAGAATGCACCCTTGTGGGGCCCCAGTGTTGAGGATCAGCGGGGAGGAGATGTTGTTGCCTACCCTCATGCATTCATAAAGCCTTTATAATGTCTATATAACATATTATGACATCATAAGCTGTCATAAGCCATTTTAAATATACCGAACAAAAATATAAATGCAACATGCAACAATTTCAAAGATTTTACTGAGGTACAGTTCATATATGGAAATCAGTCAATTGAAATAAATGTATTAGGCCCTAATCTATGGATTTCACATGACTAGGCAGGGGTGCAGCCATGGGTGGGTCTCGGAGGGCATACCCACTGGGGAGCCAGGCCCAGCCAATCAGAATGAGTTTTTCCCCAGAAATGGGCTTTATTATAGACAGAAATACTCCTCAATATTGATACACTTTGGATGGTGAATCAATAGATTCAGTCACTACAAAGATACAGGCATCCTTCCTAACTCAGTTGGCCAGAGAGGAAGGAAAGCACTCATGGATTTCAACATGAGGCCAATGGCGACTTTAAAACAGTTACAGAGTTCAATGGCTGTGATAGGAGAAAACTGAGGATAGATCAACAACATTGTAGTTACTTGTACTCCACAATACTAACCTACCAGAGTGAAAAGAAGTAAACTTGCACAGAGTAAATATATTCCAAACATGCATCCTGTTTGCAACATTTCAGTAAAGTAAAACTACCAAAAATGTTGTACACCAATTAACTTTTTGTCCTGAATACAAAGTGTTATTTTTAGGGCAAATCCAATACAATACGTTACTGAGTACCACTCTCCATATGTTCAAGCATAGCGGTGGCTGCATCATGCTTGTGTCGTATCTTTGGCATCATTAAACTGAAGATTCAACTTTATCAAAAATTCTCTAATTATGATTACGTGATTACTCAATCACGTAACTGTAATTAACTAGGAAGTCGGGGCAACAAGGAAAATATTCCGATTACAAAGTTATAATTTTCCTAATATAACTTTTCAGATATTTTAATATCTGATCAATTAGTCTTCTGATTAATGACTTATTCTTTATTTTACCTCACGTTAGTCTCATTCCAAAAGTCGTAAATTGTTGGTTATCTGCACGAACCCCGTCTTCACTATGAGTCATCCATACATCAATTGTCTTAAATCATTTATTTACTAACTAAGTCATTCACAGAAATGCATAAACAAACAGTAGATAGTTACAAGGAAATAATAGCGGATGTGCCCTAGTGGGCTAAACCAGCATCGCGGCTTGCTGTACAAAAAGGGAAGTGGGAGTCGACTGAGATAAGACAACACACAACTGATAATTATAACAATTTAAATGCTAATCCTTTGCACATGAACGCTCACTCATTCAGGAACAATTGCAATCAATATATATATTTACGCTCAGTGTGTCGTCGGGATCTCTGTTGAAAAGTTTGTTTCTGTTGGAGAGTCTGCCCGCTCTCCTCTCGCTCTCTGTCGTGGTTAGAATGGATAGTTCAGTGACATTCATTCATGTCGTTATAGAATAGATGTTTCTGCGGTTGTCGGTCTCCCGTTCAATGATACCGAATTCCTAGCTGCAGACTAGTAATTAATATCAAAGACTTGTTCTTATTCTGTTGGTATCGATAGTCTAAGAGTTTAACCACGTGGGATGGTTAAAAGATTCAGCAGTCTGGTCTCAAACCTTGGCCCTCTCGTTATCGAGGTAAGCTGGTCTGCAACCTTTGTCCTCTCGTAATTGAGAGAAACATGGTCTGTTGATAAATTCTCAAGGTGGGGGATTTATTCGGAAGAGCAGAAAAAGGCTGTCTCATGGCAACAAATCCTGGCTGTGTTCATGGGGGCGTGCCAGTGACTTAAGTGAAACTTTACACAGAAATACAATTCTCTCACATTACATCAATACATAGCATCCTATAATTTCAGAAATAGTTGTATTTTTCCTCATTCATCCTGTACAACAATTAGACATAAGCCTCATATCTGAGGCTATTATATAAACAGCGTTATGGTAATGTGGCCGTATTGTCTCCCATGAGTTTCACAAAATTGTACCAAATGGACCAGTTCGTAGCTGGATTCTTCACCGATCTTTCATACCTTCTCCAGAAGATGAATGTTGATCGGACCTCGAGTTCTGTGAGGTGGAAGAAATTCCTTTGTTCTCTCTATGAAAACTCACTGTCTCTATACTGTGGCCATGAGGAGATAATCTCCTCCAGGAATTTACGACCTGAGGTCGCAGCAGCCTGAGTGTGTGAGACAGAGAGAGGGGGATGGGGCTTGCTGTACCCAAAGAGGGCAATGTCATGACACTTGTTCACTTCTTGAGTGTAGGGGGCAGGATTTTCATTTTAGCTAAGAAATGTACCCATTTGAAACTGCCTATTTCCCAGGCCTAGAAACTAGAATATGCATATCATTGTCAGATTGGAATAGAAAATTCAAAAATTTCCCAAACTGTAAAAATATTGTCTGTGAGTATAACAGAACTGATATTGCAGGAAAAAACCTGAGGAAAATCAAACCAGCAAGTGCTGTTTTTCCTGAAAGCTCTCTGTTCCATTGGATGCCTTGCCTCCTTTTAAAGGGATATCAACCAGATTCATTTTCCTCGGCGAAAGCATAACAAGCGTTTATGTAAGAACATCTCTCTCAGTAGACAAAATAAGGTGTCAACAGTCTTTAGACATAGTTTCAGGCTTTTATTTAGAAAAATTTACGAGAAAGATAACATTGCGTCAGTGGGTGTTCGCAGAGTTTTGCTTGCACAACAGAGTGGGGCAGCCATTGTCTCTCCCTCTCCTATTGAAAAAGTGACAGTCCCGGTTGATATATTATCGATTATATATTTATTTTAAACCTGAGGGTTGATTATAAAAAACGTTTGACATGTTTCTGTGGACATTACGGATACTATTTGGAATTTTTGTCTGTGATGTTGTGACCGCTGGAGCCTGTGGATTTCTGAACATAATGCGCCAAACAAATGGAGGTATTTTGGATATAAAAATAATCTTTATGGACCAAAAGGAACATTTATTGTGTAACTGGGAGTCTCGTGAGTGCAAACATCCAAAGATCATCAAAGGTAAGCGATTAAATCTATTGCTTTTCTGACTTTCGTGACCAATCTACTTGGCTGCTCGTGTTTGTAATATTTTGTCTACTGAGAGAGATGTTCTTACATAAACGCTTGTTATGCTTTTGGCGAAAAGATATATTGCAATCTGACACGCCAGGTGGATTAACAACAAGCTAAGCTGTGTTTTGCTATATTGCACTTATGATTTCATGAAAATTAAATTTAAAAAACAAACAAACAACAAACCGTAACATAAGCGGTGCAACATGCACTAACTCCAAACAAGATCCCACAAAACACAGTGGAGAAATGGCTGCCTAAATATGATCCCCAATCAGAGACAACGATAAACAGCTGCCTCTGATTGGGAACCATACCAGGCCAACATAGACATACAACAACCTAGATAACCCACCCTAATCACACCCTGACCTAACCAACATAGAGAATAAAAGGCTCTCTATGGTCAGAGCGTGACACTTGTTTATAACTAGGACAGAATCATTTTTAACTGACTTTTTCAGACATAACATAGGTACAGCAGATCCCCTTATTGTATGGGATACTTTTAAATGTGCCTTGAGGCCATGCAATTCAGTACCCATCTATAAAACAAAACCAATTAAGATCAACATAGTTTATATTAACAAAGGAAAATGAAAGACTAACAGTACAGTTAAATTGCAATAAAAACTGTACCATAGAGGCACAGAATAAGTTAGAAGAAGAAGGAAGAAAGTTATAGGACGAAACAGAGGAACTTCTTCAAGAAAGATCCAGTGTAACATATTATAAAAAATAAAGCAAATTGGATAGAATATGGGGAAATATGCACATTTTCGTTTCAGTCTCCTTCATCTCCACTAACCGAAGATAATTGTATGGATTTTTTTCATATTAATAAAAATTAACATCTGTACAGAAAGAGTCATGTGAAGGCCAAATTACAGAGGGGGAAATTCTTGATGCAATTAAAGCCTTTAAGGCTGGGAAAACTCCAGGGCTGCATTGCATACCAGTGAAAGTATACCAAACTTTTTTGGGTATACTCAGAGGACCATTATTAGCATATTTTAACCACTCCTATGTTAATAGGAACTCAACAAGGTCTGATTTAATCATTTCTGATTAAATCCAGTCCATGAAAAAAATTGACTGAAACAGGATCCAAGTGGTATATATAAAGTTCCAATCCATTAAAAAAATTGGAGGCCTCTTACACTATAGTGTTGTGATGCAAACATTCTAGCAAAATGCTTGGCGCATAGAATTAAAAAGGTATTGTCAGATATTATTCATCCTAATCAGACACGTTTTTTACATGGACGATACATTGGAGATAAGTAAGACAAGTAAGTACTGGAAACAATAGAATACTATGAAATATCAGGGACACCAGGCCTGGTTTTCATAGCTGATTTTGAAAAGGCTTTTGATAAAGTACGACTGGGGTTTATATATAAATGCCTTGAATATTTCAATTTTGGAAAATCTCTTATAAAATGGGTTAAAGTTATGTATAGTAACCCTAGGTGTAAAATAGTAAATAATGGCTACATCTCAGAAAGTTTTAAACTGTCAAGAGGAGTAAAACTAGGTTGTCCACTATCGGCATATCTATTTATTATTGCAATCGAATTGTTAGCTGTTAAAATTAGATCCAACAATAATATTAAGGGATTAGAAATGCGTGGCTTAAAAACAAAGGTGTCATTGTATGCTGATGATTCATGTTTTTTTTAAACCACAATTAGAATCCCTTCAAACCCTCATGGAGGATCTAGATACTTTCGCTAACCTCTCTGGATTAAAACCAAAGTGTACTATAATACATATTGAATCACTAAAAAACTGTAAAAAACTTTTACATTACCGTGTAGTTTACCAATAAAATGGTCTGACGGGGATGTGGACACACTCGATATACAAATCACTGAAGAAAGAAAGTATCTCACTCCAATACATTTTTATAGAAATGTATCAAAAATAGATAAGATCTTCCTACCATGGAAAGGAAAATACCTGTCTATTTGTGGAAAAATCACTCTGATTAACTTTTTAGTCATATCACAGTTGACCTATTTGCTTATGATTTTGCCTACATCTAGTGACCTGCTTTTTAGATTATATGAACAAGAAATATTCCATTTTATTTGGAATGGCAAGCCAGACAAAATTAAAAGGGCATAAATGGGGCATAAATCATTAAATATTAAAGCATTAGACCTGGTTCTCTGGTAAATATTAAAGCATTAGACCTGGTTCTCTGGTAAATAGGTAGGAATGTCTCACCCCATGTTCAAGAATGGCCTTTTTCCCTTTATTCAGATTACAACTGCTTGTTTGAAAACTAAATAATCTCGAAAATATTGTTATTTTTTAAACAAGCGTTAGAAAGTTGGTTGCAATTTCAGTTAAATCCACCTGAAAAGACAGAATAGATAATACAACAAATATTGTGGTTAAATTCAAATATACTAATTGATTAAAAAAAACATTATTTTTCGATAAAACTTTTAATAAAGGTATCATTTTTGTAAATTGTATCATACATCGGACTGGTGGAGTTATGTCACAAATGCAACACAGACATATGGAAATGTCTGCTCTACCCAAAATTACAACCAACTAATTGCAGCATTACCACAAAAAAAATGGAAGAGGCAAGTAGAAGGGGGAAAAAGTAAGGAACTTGTCTGTTGGCCCTTCATTAAAGACAATAAATGGTTAAAGAAAATTGTGATAAATAAAAACATATACCAATTTAATTTAAGGACCAAAAAATGTACACCTTGCAAAATAGTTGGGAAGAGAATGTCGATGTACCCATTCCATGGCACATGGTTTATGAATTGACACGCAAAACAACGCCGGATTCAAAACTTCTCATTTTTCAATTTAAATTATTATACAAAATTCTTGCAACCAATAGAATGTTATATATATGGAGGATACAATCTTCCCAGCTCTGCAAAGTTTGCTGTGAGGCCTGTCCATATGGTACTGTCTAAATGTAGCTCGTTTTTGGTCACAGATCCAGGCATGGCTGAAGAATTGCAACATTTGCCTAGAACTAACGCTGCAGACAGCAATACTGGGTGATTTGAAAAGTCATAGTCAATCAATCAATAATATAACAATTATTTTATCTTTAATTTACAATCTGTAGAAACTATGAGAATAGAAATGTTCAGTACTTTTGTGAAGCATCACAGCACAGTTGAAAAATATATAGCAAATAGAAATCCAAAATGGATGGTGTTAAGAGATAGATGGGAGGGGTTGAATGGAGCTGAGGGGTGGGACTTATAACAAGATAGCCAATGTAAAACATACGTGGTCTGTAAAATGTATATAGGTTCAGAAATGTTGTGAAATAGCACAGTTACAAAAATAAATCAAACTAGATGGACATCAGAAATAGAGGAAGGAATAAAAACAAACAAAATATAACTATTGTAAAATAGATTGTGTCTGTAATATGTGTATAATATGTTCAAACTGAAGGTAGAAGCATAAGTGTTATTGTTTATTAGTTTACTTCAATTGGGGGAGGGGTGGTAGGGTTTGCGGGGAATAATAAAGGTATATCCTAAAAAAGGAGGTATTTGTATGTACAGTTGAAGTCGGAAGTTTACATACACTTAGGTTGGAGTCATTAATAGTCGTTTTTCAACCATTCCACAAATTTCTTGTTAACAAACGACAGTTATTGCAAATCAGTTAGGACATCTACTTTGTGCATGACACAAGTAATTCTTCCAACAATTGTTTACAGACATATTATTGTAATGTGTGTATATGGGAGGCGAAGTCAAGTGCAGGAGAGCGGAGTATAATAAACAGGCGCACTTTAATACCGGTTACCAAACGACAGCACATAACACATACAAGTGCCAAAACATGGTCTAAAACAAAAGTGCAACGCCTGACAATTATCCACGTAACAAATAACAATCACTCACAAACACAACATGGGGAACAAAGGGTTAAATAATAAACAAGTTATTGGTGAGTGAAGCCAGGTGTGATAAGACAAAGACAGAACAAATGGAAAATGAAAAGTGGATCATCGGTGGCAAGAAAGCCGGTGACATCGACCGCCGAACAAGGAGAGGGACTGACTTCGGCGGAAGTCGTGACAATTTTTTCACTTATAATTCACTGTATCACAATTCCAGTGGGTCAGATGTTTACATACACTAAGTTGACTGTGCCTTTAAACAGCTTGGAAAATTCCAGAAAATTATGTCATGGTTTTAGTGGTGATCCTAACTGACCTAAAACAGGGCATTTTTGTTATCAATTGTTTGTGAAACCTTTTTGCAGTATACAGTTGAAGTCGGAAGTTTACATACACCTTAGCCAAATACATTTAAACTCAGTTTTTTACAATTCCTGACATTTAATCCTAGTAGAAATTCCCTGTTTTAGGTCAGTTAGGATCCCCACTTCATTTTAAGAATGTGAAATGTCAGAATAATAGTAGAGAGAATGATTTTGCATCAGACACAGATACGAATTAACTCAAACGAGGGGACTTAATGTATCTGCGGGCTAGGACTCAAAGACATCAATCTAGAAAGCAAAGACTGAGGAGAAAAGACTGAAGGAGTCGCAATTGACCATATCTAATATTACAGGTCATATGCAATGCAATCAGCTCCAATCACGTTCAAAGAATAATGGCACTTGTCAGACAGGGGAGATTGTCTTGCCCTTGAAATTTCTACAGAGCTATCCTAGTGTGTACATACGGACCGTCTGTAGACCAAATCTGTCTCAAGATAATGCCTGTCATGACAGGATATTAAGATTACCCAACGTTACATTTTACGTGCCAGACTGACAAGTACTGCATCTCCAAGTGAAATATACTTGACTCTGCAGAACATTAACATCTGAAATGGCTAAAGCCACATGGGATGCACATAATATGTACATTTTATTACGTTACAGCCTTATTCTAAAATTGATTAAATCATTTGTTCCCCTCATCAATCTGCACACAATACCCCATAATGACAAATGTCATTATGGGGTATGTTTGCAAATTTATAAAAAAAAATGTAAAAAGCGGCAGCCGGATGCAATGTATATCACTGTCAGTGCAATACACGACACCTTATTCGGTGGAATCATATCACATTATCTCATCCTTCATATGACATTTCACACACAATCTGGAACTTGCATTGCATGCAAATTGTATTTTTGTCTTTTTATAAACTTCTTCTTGTTTTGACACACGCTTACAGTTGTAATTTGTCAGAGACTGTTCTCACCCTGAATTAAATTGAGGTAATGAACATTGCAAAAATATTATGGGATACTGTGCATTCGGAAAGTATTCAGACCCCTTCAATTTTTCCACATTTTGTTACGTTATATACCTCAAACTGACAAAGTGAAAACAGGTTTTTAGAAATGCAAATTTCTAAAAAAACTAAACAAAAATACGTCATTTAAATAAGTATTCAGAACCTTTGCTATGAGACTCGAGCTCAGGTACATCCTGTTTCCATTGATCATCCTTCAGATGTTTCTACAACTTCGATTGGAGTCCACCTGTGGTAAATTCTATTGATTGGACATGATTTGGAAAGGCACACACCTGTCAATTGACAGTGCATGTCAGAGCAAAAACCAAGCCTTAAGGTCGAAGGAATTGTCCGTAGAGCACCGAGACAGGATTGTGTCGAGGTACAGATCTAGGGAAGGGTACCTTAACATTTCTGCATCATTGAACGTTCCGAAGAACACAGTGGCCTCCATCATTCTTAAATGGAAGAAGTTTGGAACCACCAAGACTCTTCCTAGAGCTGTCCGGCCGGCCAAACTGAGCAATCAGGGGAGAAGAGCCTTGGTCAGCAACCCGATGGTCACTCTGACAGAGCTACAGTGTTCCTCTGTGGAGATCTTCCAGAAGGACAACCATCTCTGCAGCACTCTACCAATCAGGCCTTTATGGTAGAGTGGCCACACTGAAGCCGTTCCTCAGTAAATGTCATATGACAGCCTGCTTGGAGTTTGCCAAAAGGCACCGAAAGACTGTCAGATTCTCTGGTCTGATGAAACCAAGATTGGACGCTTTGGCCTGAATGCCAAACACCACATCTGGAGGAAACCTGGCACCATCCCTACGGTGAAGCATGGTGGTGGCAGCATTATGCTGTGGGGATGTTATTCAGCAGCAGGGACTGGGAGACTAATCAGGATCGAGGGAAAGATGAACAGAGCAAAGTACAGAGAGGTCCTTGATGAAAACCTGCTCCAGAGCGCTCAGGACCTCAGACTGGGCAAAGTTTCTCCTTCCAATAGGACAACGACCCTAAACACACAGCTAAGACAATGCAGATGTGGCTTCGGGACAAGTCTCTGAATGTCTTTGAGTGACCCAGCCAAAGACCGGACTTGAACCTGATCAAACATCTCTGGAAAGACCTGAAAATAGTTGTGCAGCGATGCTCCCCATCCAACCTGACAGAGCTTGAGAGAATCTTCAGAGAAGAATGGGAGAAACTCCCCAAATACATGTGTGCCAAGCATGTAGTGTCATACCCAAGAAGACTCGAGGCTGTAATCACTGCCAAAGGTGCTTTAACAAAGTACTGAGTAAAGGGTCTGAATACTTTTTTTTTGCAAAAAAAATCTAAAATGTCTTTGTTATTATGGAGTATTGTGTGTAGATTGAACAACTATTTCATCCATTTTAAATAAGGCTGTAATGTAACAAAATGTGGAAAAAGCCGAGGGGTTTGCAAATTTTCTGAATGCACTGTAGGCCTAGCAGTTGTTAGGGAGGATAGTGAACTTCTCTATAAGGAAAATATTGAGTGCCTGTTGAAGAGCTCTGGTCTCTGTAACCATGGTGACATTAGTTTATCTATGTGGAGACATTGGAGTTGGCGGAGACATCGCTCACCTAATTCTCTGAGTTTGGATAATTAAATAGAGTGTAGCCAGATTGAAAATGCTTAATGGTTTTGTGAAATGAGTTTACTTCTTCTTTATTGAGCTTGAGTCTACATAATTGTTTGGAGAGAGGGTGCACAGGAGGTTGCTTCAGGTCTAAATGGGAATCATAATTATGTGTTGGAGAGAGATTGAATTCAGTATTGCCTTTTAGCCCAGCTTACTAAAAAACTTTCAGCATGGTTGATTTTCAAATGGCACCCTGTTCCCTATTTAGTGCACTACTTTTGAGCAGGGCCCATAGGGACATTTTCAGCATCCAGGAATTGAGTACAGATCCTTGCGACGTGGGGCTGTGCATTACAATGCTGAAACATGAGGTGATGCCGGCGGATGAATGGCACTACAATGGGCCTCAGGATCTCGTCATGGTATCTCTGTGCTTTCAAATTGCCATCGAAAAAATGCAATTGTGTTCGTTGTCCGTAACTTCTGCCTGCCCATACCATAAACCCACCGCCACCATCAGCATTCTGTTTACAACATTGACATCAGCAAACAGCTCGCCCACACAACGCCATACATGTGATCTGCGGTTGTGAGACCGGTTGGATGTACTGCCAAATTCTCTAAAACAACATTGAAGAAATGAACATTAAATTCTCTGGCAACAGCTATGGTGGACATTTATACAGAAAGCATACCAATGGCAGGATCCCTCAGACATCTGTGGCATTGTGTTGTGTGACAACTGCACATTTTAGAGTGGCCTTTTGTTGTCCCCAGCACATGGTGCACCTCTGTAATGATCATGCTGTTTAATCAGCTTCTTGATATGTCACACCTGTCAGGTGAATGGATTATCTTGGCAAAGGAGAAATGCTCACAAACAGGGATATAAACAAATTTGTGCACAATATTTGAAAGAAATAAGCTTTTTGTGAGTATGAAAAATGGGATATTTTATTTCAGCTCATGAAACATGGGACCAACACTTTACATTTTGCATTTATATTTTTGTTCAGTGTAATAAGAGAGAGAAGTCAGTTTGTCCATAGGAGTTCATTTTGCACCACTCTGATTTCTTCTTTTCACTGCGATGAATGTACTATTCTTTTAAAGTTAAAGGTGATAGTGATGTGTAGGGAGAGAGCAAAGTACATTTTCAATAGATGGAAATGAAGCACAAAAATCCATGAATATCCTTGCGAATCCAAGTAATCAGCATTATGTGTGGGAAAGCTATGTATTTGCATGCCATTCGGTTAATGAACATGCAACCGAGGTGTTTGATTTGTGATGATAAATGGGCGAACTATATTGCTCGCCACTGATTCATCGCTGTGTGTCCCGGGACGGAGAGATGAGGTTCTAAAATCAATACCCTCCTAACAACCAAATGGGTAAACATTTTGGGTAACTCGTTTGTCACCGCAGGTATGCCATTAATGAACCGCTCAAACACAAATAGCGTTCCGCCCGTGAGTAAAACACGGGTAAATAAAGGAGGCTGATGGGAAAGGAGGAGAGTCAGAGTTCTTCCTCACCAGGCATGATTGGATTTTTGCCACTGCTGGAATATGTGGAATAAATCACACAATACACTCAGCAACCCACTCTATAACATAGGAAAAAACGCAAATTCACACAGCAGCGCTCTAATATGTCAACTCAATAGGCATGTGGGAATGCCCAAGAGCGCGGCATGTTTGATTGACTGATCTTTTATTAATACTATTTTCCTTCCTCTAATGGAATTGGAGGAAGAATCTTGTCTTTGCATGGTAAAAAAAGAAAGAAAAGCCAAGCACGCCCCCAAGGAGCAGTATATTTTCGGGTCCTCGGTTGAAGCTTGTCAGCCATATTGGCTCTGTCCCGCTGTGACCCTGTGTGTGTGGTCGAGCCGGAGAGACTCACAGTCGCTTTGCCTGGAGATGCAACGGTCCTGCCTCAGTGTCCACTGTTGATTTGCTGTCTCTTGGAAGCAGCACTGACTATTAGCAAGGAGTCTGAATATGTCTCTTTCCTTTGCTGTGTGGAGAGAGAAGCAAGGCGGCATCTGTAGGAAAGGTCATGGCCACATCCGAGCAGGAGAAACAAAGTGTGCAATACGGAGATTTTTCCTGTATTTCAGGTTTTCTTAAATTTGTATGGTTGTATCGTTCTATTTGTGGATGTTAGACAACTGGGGCTAAAAATGTCCGGCACACATCTCACTGAAGAGATTACCTAGCTATAGTAGTACAGAGCCACTTACAGTGCTTTCAGAAAGTAGTCACAACCCTTGACTTTTTACACATTTTGTTGTGTTACAGTCTGAATTTACAATGAGACTCTCATGAACACGATGGTGTTCTCCGTTTTGCTCTATGACCGCCAAACATGTCACGGGACTCATCTGAAGGTAACGAATACAAATTAATGGAAGTATGTAGTTGTGTGCCAACAAAAGAAGGGGTTAAATGTGTCCAAAAAACTAAAATATTTCTTGAGCTTTCTTATATCTCCTAGATATTGGACAAACAATTCAAAACGTTATTTCTTTTGATTTATTTGTTTTGCCATTCATCAGTTATTCATGAGTTATTAAATGCGTTTCTATGGGTTATAGTAGTAAAGGCCAAATGTAATATATATATATTTCTTTATATCTAAAGGGTCCTAAAATTCCAAATCAAATAGCTAAATGATCCATGGTATGACCATATTAAAACAATTCCAGCTTAGTAGAGGAAAAACTATTTCAGTCTGCTTTCCACCAGACACTGGAAGATCAATACACCTTTCATAAGGACAATAACCTAAAACATTAGGCCAAATATACGCTGGAATTGCTTACCAAGACAACATTGAATGTTCCTCAGTGGCCTAGTTACAGTTTTGACTTAAAATTGTCTTCAAAATATATAGAAATACTTGAAAATGGCTGTCTAACAATAATCAACAACCAAATTGACAGAGCTTGAATATTTTTTTAAAGAATAATGTGAAAAACTCTTAGAGACTTACCCAGAAAGTTGTAATCGCTGCCAAAGGTGATTCTAACATGTATTGACTCAGGAGTGTGAATACTTTTGTAAATGAAATATTTCTGTATTTCATTTTCAATAAATTTGCAAAATTAAAAATAAAAAAAAGGGTTTTCCCTGTCATTATGGGGTATTGTATGTCAGTGCATTCGAAAGTATTCAGACCCCTTGATGCACAGCCTTATTCTAAAATGGATTACATTGATATTTTTCCTCATCAATCTACACACAAGGACAAAGCAAAAACAGGTTTTTAGAAATGTTTGAAAATGTATTAAAAATTAAAAACAGAAATACCTTCTTTACATAACTATTCACACCCTTTGCTATGAGACTCGAAATTGAGCTAATTTGTATCCTGTTTTCATTGATCATCCGTAGAGCTCCGAGACAGGATTGTCTATATAAGGTCCCATAGTTGACAATGCATGTCAAAGCAAAAACCAAGCCATGAGATCGAAGGAATTGTCCATAGAGCTCCGATTGTCCATAGAGCTTGTGTTGAAGTACAGATCTGGGAAAGGGTACCAAAAAATGTAAAAAGGCACATGACAGCCAGCTTAAAAGACTCTCAGACCATGAAAAACAAGATTATCTGGTCTGATGAAACCAAGATTGAATTCTTTGGCTTGAAAATTAAACTTCACATCTGGAGGAAACCTGCCACCATCCCTACGGTGAAGCATGGTGGTGGCAGCATCATGCTGTGGGTATGTTTTTCATTGGCAGGGACTGGGAGACTAGTCAGGATCGATTGAAAGATGAACGGAGCAAAGTACAGAGAGATCCTTGATGAAAACCTGCTCCAGAGCGCTCAGGACCTCAGACTCAGGCGAAGGTTCACCTTCTAACAGGACAACGTCCCTAAACACACAGCTAAGACAATACAGAAGTGGCTTCAGGATATGTCTCTGAATGTCCTTAAGTGGCCCAGCCAGAGCCCGGAATTGAACCAGATCAAACATCTCTGGAGAGACCTAAAAGTAGCTGTGCAACAACGCTCCCCATCCAACCTGACAGAGCTTGAGAAAATCTGCAGAGAAGAATGGGAGAAACTCCCCAAATACAAGTGTGCCAAGCTTGTAGCGTCATACCCAAGAAGACTCGAGGCTGTAATCGCAGGTGCTTCAACAAAGTACTGAATACTTGTGTAAATATGATGTTTTTGTTTTGTTATTGTGGGGCATTGTGTGAAGATTGATGAGAAAAAAATGTGTTTAATCCATTTTAGAATAAGGTTGTAACGTAAAATAATGTGGAAAAAGTCAAGGGGTCTGAATCCTTTCCGAATGCACTGTATATGGGTGAGAGAAAAAAACTATTTAATCCATTTTGAATTCAGGTTGTAACACAACAAAATGTGGAATATTTCAAGGGGTATGAATACTTTCTGAAGGCGCTGTAGGTTATTATCTTTAAAACAAAAATTGTAAAATAAAATATACACAGGGTTAAGTGACTGAACAGGCAGGGTTATTCAGAGTTGAGCAGATGTCAATACCGAAATCTATCATTGACCCAAGCCCAGTATGCCTTATCTGTACCCCTATCACATTCCTTATTGTACATAATAACTAATGCAGCCTTTTTTTCAAGGACATATTACCAGTTTTAATTCTTTAGTTAATGTCATAGCTCTTGAGTCTGTGGGGTTAAATGCCCAGTGCAGTCAAAAATGTAATTTTTGTCCACACTGTGAGGTTAGAATAAAACTGTTACATTTTGGAAATCATGATATTGCGCTTTTAGTGTAAGAGCTGTTTGAAAAGCCTGAAATGTAAACCTGTTTTGGTGGGATGGGGGCTGGCGGTGTAAGTTAATAGACCAATAAAGAGAATTTGAAACCTCCCTGCCAATAACAGCTAGTTTTCAGGTTACATATCCCTCCCATAAGGCCAATTAGGCCCCTCACTCAGACCACTCCCAGACAGTCCAAGCAAAATTCTTGCTTGAGGAATAGTTTTTGGCAAAGAAGCTATTTTTGTGGTAACGCCTAACCACGATTATCAAAATAAAGCATTATTTTGAAATAATTGAATCTACCTTTAAAATTCATACTTACTCGCTGGTTCTGATTTTTATAGCACTTACTTATCAAGCATGATTAAACATCTCAGTCAAAGGAATACAGCTAGCTAGACCTTGTAAGACTCTGATCTTCACACATTGTTCATTGTTCCCGAGACGTATTGATCCAACAAACCTTTTGTAATTGCCAACAACAACATTAAATTGTACTTTCAGGGAAGACAGTCCATCGTCTGTGGATGGCAGTCGATTTGACTTAAGTTTGACTCACTGATGCACCATGTCTATTTTTAATGGGCAGAAACCCTAAAGCCTCCCGTATTTGCATATTTTCTGTATTTACATACATAGCTTTGCACTTTTTCGCAAGAGATTTTCATGACATAATGCTGAAAGCCTCAGATGGGAATTTATGCCATTAGCAATGAGACTTTTTAAGCACACAATGTCTGCATTCCAAATTGCACACTATTCCCTATGTAGTTCACTACTACCCTTTAGGCCCTGGTCAAAAGTAGTTCACTACATAGGGAATAGGGTGCCATTTGGGATGTAACCTATGACTGAGGAACCATAATGCTGCAAACTGCAGACGGGAATTTCTGCCATCAGCAATGACATTTTTAACCACTATGTTTTGATGCAGTCCTAGTCTGATGTCAGTTACTCCATCATGTTTGATGAGGGTTTTAATCTTGTTTTTTAATGTATGTCTTCTGAGGCAATCAAATCTAATTTTACAACCACCAGCTAGATACTCTAATGTGGAAACAGGAGACAAATGGCTATGAGACATGGATATGGAGGGTACGGGGCAACAGAAGACGAACAGTAGAAGGGCTAAATAAACCAAGGGGAAAGTTTGAGGGACTCCACCCAGATGGGCAGATCTCGGGTGGAAAGCCATACCCTGTGCCTGAGACAATACCGGGGACGCGGGTTCCAGGTACGACGACAGCAGCAGACAAACAACCAGGCCGAGGTTACGCCGTCCTCTTCCTCTTTCTCCGGGAAGAGTGGGGGCTGATAACCCAGGGAACACTCAAAGGACGAGAGAACCGTGTTAGAGAAAGGAAGGGTGAGGCGGGTATATTCGACCCACACTAGTTGCTGGCTCCAGGTGGTAGGTTTGGCAGAGACCAGGCAGCGTAGAGTCATCTCCAGGTCTTGGTTGGCTCACTCCAACTGGCCGTTGGAGGTAGAACCCGACCGGAGGACAGGCTGGCCGACGACCCAATGAGTGTGTAGAAAGCCTTCCAGAACTGGGGCGAGAACTGAGGACCCTGGTCGGAGACTATGTCCAATAGGAGTCCATGGATCCGGAAGACATGCTGCACCATGAGCTGGGCATCTCTTTGGCAGAGGGTAGCTTTGGGAGAGGAATGAAGTGGGCAGCTTTGGAAAACCAGTCCACTACAGTCAGGATGGCGGTTTTGCCATCAGATGGGGGGAGACAAATGACAAAGTCCAGGGATATGTGAGACATGGGACGGTGAGGAACAGGTAGAGGTTGAAGGAGACCAGCCGGAGCTTGCCGGGGAGTTTTGTTCTGCACACAGATCTTGGATGCGGCAACAAAGTTGAACCAGGTGAAAAGCAGGGCCCACCTAGCTTGCCTGAAATTGAGCTTATTGGTGGTTCGGAGATATTCCAGGTTCTTGTGGCCTGTCCACACAATGAACGGATATTCCGCCCCCTCCAGCCAGTGCCTCCGCTCCTCCAACGCAAGAATCTCATGATTCCCAACATTGTAGTTCCTCTCCGTGGCATTGAGGCGATGGGAGAAGAAGGTGCAGGGATGTAACTTGAGGTCCAGGGCAGAACGCTGGGACAGGACAGCCCCCACTCCGACATCCGAAGCATCGGCCTCCATCACAGAATGGCGGGACGAGTCAGGATGAACCAAGATGGGAGCTGTGGTGAAAGTGTGTGTGAGAGCCCAGAACACCTGGTCAGCAGCTGGGGACCACTTGAACGGAACCTTGGGAGAGGTGAGTGCAGACAGGGGGGAAGCCAGGGTGCTGTAACCCCGGATAAAGCGGCAATAAAAGTTGCTGAATCCTAGGAAATGTTGCAGTTGCACTGTGGACATAGGCTGGGGCCAATCCACCACTGCTCTCACCTTCCTGGGATCCATCTGTACACTCCCTGCAGCGATGATGTAAACAATGGAGGGCATCATGGAGCGATTGAATTCGCACTTCTCTGCTTTCACAAATCTGTTTCGCTAGCAGGTGTTGGAGAACCTGTCGGACGTGAAGCACATGTTCTTGGGTGGAGCGGGAGAAAACGAGGATGTCATCGAGGTGACTATGACCAGATACTCATCGTGACCACTGGGTCGTGTTGAAGGCAGTCTTCCACTCGTCCCCTTCCTGTATCCGCACCATGGTAGGCATTCCGTAGCTCCAGCTTGGAGAACACGGTGGCCCCCTGGAGTGGCTCGAAGGCCAAGGAGATGAGAAGTAGTGGGTAGCGGTTCTTCACTGTGATGATGTTGAGGCCCCGGAAGTCAATGCACAGGCGCAGGCGGGGGAGGCAGAAGGACGGATGAACACTGCAACTAGGGAGTCCTCAATGTAGGTCTCCATAGTCTTGGTCTCCGGACATGACAGAAAGTGCAGTGGTCCACGGGGTGGAGTGGTGCCTGGGAGAATGTCAATCGCGCAGTTACAGGGTCCGTGCAGCGGAAGCGAAGGGGCCAGTTCATGCTATCACTTTTCAGGAGAAGACCCAGATGCAGACAGTGTCGAAGTAACAAAAGTGTATTACTAGAACAGTGGACAGGCAAAATGACAGGTAAAGGGCAGGCAGAGGTCAGTAATCCAGATCAGTCCACAAGGTACAGAAGGGCAGGCAGTCTCGGGGTCAGGGCAGGTAGAGGTCAATAATCCAGGGTGGTGTGAGAAGCTACAGAACGGCAGGCAGGCAGGCAGAAATGATAAAAACCGGGAAAACTAGATAACAGGAACTAGAAAAAGACAGGTGCAAGGAGGAAAACGCTGGTAGGCTTGACGAACAAAACGAACTGGAAACAGACAAAAAGAGAACACAGGTATAAGTACACTGTGGATAATGGGGAAAGATGGGTGACACCTGAAGAGGGGTGGAGACAAGCACAAAGACAGGTGAAACAGATCAGGGTGTGACACCAGTTTCCTGTAGTTTCTCAATTGAGCATTATTTTTATACCAAAATGAAATTGATGGATCTGGGAAACTGGCCCAAAATGTTCAAGTTAATGACATGGATAAAATCATAAAAATGTCCAACTTCTTTGCATATGTCTATGTCATACATAACATTTGTGATGTACTTCACTCAACATTTGAAATTACACCTGGTTAGTATGCCTGTGGTGGAGCTGCTTCATAGAGCCTGTGCTTGCTAACAGCCTGGTTAAGTTTATGCTTCTGCTCTTGGGAAATTAAGTATAATGAGGGCCAAAGGTTTATACTGATTTAGAGCCAGGCTTTCTCTACGATCCCCACCTACTAGCCAGTCAAAGGGTCTTGGGCTCTTTGACATAATGGTCTGTAATGGCTCACTGGTGTCCAAATACTAAGGGTGGATTTACATTAGTAAAATATGTTTAATGAGATCTCTTCAACATCAGATTTGCAACTTTTCTGTTTACAGTAACCTTGGATGTGTTGACTCAAGACACCCAAGTTATAGGCTGTTCTCTCTGCTACCGCACGGCAAGTGGTACCGATGTACCAAGTCTGGAATCAACAAGACCCTGAACAGCTTCTAACACCAAGCCATAAGACTGCTAAATAGTTATCCAAATAGCTACCAGGACCTTTTTGTACTCACTCTTTTGACTCATCGCATATGCTGCTGCTACTGTTTATTATCTATCCTGTTGCCTAGTCACTTTACCCTTATCTACAGTGCCTTCGGAAAGTATTCAGACACCTTCACTTTTTCACATTTTGTTAGGTTACTGCCTTATTCTAAAATGGATTATATAAAAACATTTCCTCAGCCATCTACACACAATACCCCATAATGACAAAGCAAAATCAGGTTTTTAGAATGTTTTTGCACATAAAAAATAAAAAACAGAAATACCTTTTTTATATCAGTGTTCAGATCCTTTGCTATGAGACTCGAAATTGAGCTCAGGTGCATCCTGTTTACGTTGATCATTCTTCAGATGTTTCTACAACTTGATTGGAGTCCACTTGTGGTAAATTCAATTGATTGGACATGATTTGGAAAAGCACACACACACCTGTCTATATAAGGTCCCACAGTTGACAGTGTGTGTCAGAGCAAAATCTAAGCTTTGAGGTCAAAGGCATTGTCTGTAGAGTTTCCGAGACAGGATTGTGTCGAGGCACAGATTTGGGGAAGGGTACCAAAACACTTCTGCAGCATTGAAGTTGCCTCCCTCATTCTTAAATGGAAGAAGTTTGGAACCACCAAGACCCTTCCTGGAGCTTGCCGCCCGGTCAAACTGAGCAATCAGGGGAGAAGGGCCTTGGTCAGGGAGGTGACCAAGAACCCAATGGTCACTGACAGAGCTCTAGAGTTATTCTGTGGAGATGGAAGAACCTTCTAGAAGGACAACTATCTTTGCAGCACACCACCAATCAGGTCTTTATGGTAAAGTTGCCAGATAGAAGCCACTTCCCAGTTAAGGCACATGACAGCCTGCTTGGAGTTTGCCAAAAGGCACCTAATGACTCTCAGACCATGAGAAACAAGATTCTCTGGTCTGATGAAACCTAGATTGAACTCTTTGGCATGAATGCCAAGCTTCACGCCTGGAGGAAACCTGGCACCATCTCTACAGTGAAGCATGGTGGTGGCAGCATCATGCTATGGGGATGTTTTTCAGCGGCAGGGACTGGAAGACTTGTCAGGATCTAGGCAAAGATGAACGGAGCAAAGTACAGAGGTCCATGATGAAAACCTGCTCCAGAGCACTCAGGACCTCAGATGGTTCACCTTCCAACAGGACAACGACCCTAAGCACACAGCCAAGACAACACAGGAATGGCTGAATTTCCTTGAGTGGCCCAGACTTGAACCTGATAAAACATCTCTGGAAAGACCTGAAAATTGCTGTGCAGCGATGCTCCCCATCCAACCTAACTGAGCTTAAGATGATCTGCAGAGAAGAATGGGAGAAACTCCCTAAATTCAGGTGTGAATTTGTAGCGTCATACCCAAGAAGACTCAAGGCTGTAATCGCTGCCTTAGGTGCTTCAACAAAGTACTGAGTAACGGGTCTGAATACTTATGTAAATGTAATATTTCAGTTTTTTTTCATGATAAATTAGCAAAAATATCTATAAACCTGTTTTTGCTTTGTCATTATGGGGAATTGTGTTTGAATTGATGAGGAAAGAAACGATTTAATACATTTTAAAATAAGGCTGTAATGTAACAAAATGTGGAAAAAGTCAAGGGGTCTGAATACTTTCCAAAGGTAATGTATATGTACATATTTACCTCAATTACCTCTTACCCATGCACATCGACTTGGTACTAGTACCCCATGTATATAGCAAAGATAACATTACTCATTGTGTATTTATTCCTTGTGTTTTAATTCATTTTATATTTTTTCTCACTGCATTCATTGTTAAGTAAGAATTTCACTGTTTATGAAGCATATGAAAAAAGGGGAGAGGTTTGCACTTTTACGGCTACTGTTTTGGTCCATTTCTCCACAATAGCTCAATCAAGCCCAGGTGAATTATTTGACACTGTATTTGAACCCAGGTCAGGAAGGCTCTGCAGGCATTACCCGTGGATTATCGTGAATAACTAACGCCTATCAAAAAAAGCAGCTTCCAGGATCCAAACTACCCATTTTATACGTGTAAATAATGCACCAAAATGTAGTATCTCGGGAAATGTGAGACATATTATGGAAAGACAGGTAAACAATACACAAGGCTTTCACCTAAGGCGTACACGTCACTTTTTTCTACTGTGCAAATGTAATGAATTCTTCTCAGCCGCACTCAAAGGAGTAACCGAGACCCGACGCATCTGGCTGTAGTAATGAGCTGATAGTGGCGGCAATGAGAGGCAAATTGATTCCATTTTGTGTTTGAGACAGGCTGTTGCACCTACTGTAGCCTGAGAGAGTTGTGAACACTGCTTGCCCATTTTGTTGAGTAGTGAGTCAACACTTATAGAAATGAAACATGACACTGTGGTGGATAATGCAAAGTGGCCCAGCCAGAAAGAAAAACTTACTCATGCGGGGAGGTCTTTAGATTCGTTGACTTGACATAAAAATATTACAACGGAATGCTTAGACTATTTATCAATGGCGGTCTTAATATGGTTATGGGAGTTGCCTTCTAAGCTTTTTACCTTGACTCATCGATGGTAGTCATCGATTCTTGAGAAAAATATTTTAAAAAACAATCATTTCTAAGATTTTACTGAGCTACAATTCAGTCAATTTAAATAAATTCATGAGGCCCTAATCTATGGATTTCATATGACTGGGAATACAGATGTGCATATTTTGGTCAGATAGCTTTAAAAAAAAGTAGGGCCGTCAGTGTCTGATGTGACCACCATTTGCCTCATGCAGTACGACACATCTCCTTTTTCATAGAGTTGATCTGGCTGTTGATCGTGGCCTGTGGAATGTTGTCCCACTCCTCTTCAATGGCTGTGCAAAGTTGCTGAAAATTGGCGGGAACTGGAACACGCTGTCGTACATGTCGATCCAGAACATCCCAAACATGGGTGACATGTCTAGTGAGTATGCAGGCCATGGAAGAACTGGGACAATTTCAGCCTCCAGGAATTGTTTACAGATCCTTGCGACATGGGGCTGTGCGGTATCATGCTGAAACATGAGGTGATGGTGGGGGATTAATGGCACTACAATGGGCCTCATTATCTCGTCACGGTATCTATGTGCATTCAAATTGCCATTGATAAAATGCAATTGTGTTCATGGTCCATAACTTATGCCTGCCCATACCACATACCATCTGTTCACAATGTTGACTTCAGCAAACCACTCACCAACACAATGCCATCTTCTCCAGCATGCTAGTGGCCATCATAGGTGAGCCTTTGCCTACTGAATTTGGTTAGTATGCCAAACTGCATTCATATCAAGACCTTGGTGAGGACGATGAGCAAGCAGATGAGCTTCACTCACAATGTTTCTTACAGTTTGTGTAGATTTTATTCACGGTTTCATCAGCTGTCTTGGGTGGCTGGTCTCAGACGATCCTGGAGATGAAGAAGCTGGATGTGGAGGTGTGGTTACATGTGGTCTGCAGTTGTGAGAACGGTTGGACGTACTGCCAAATTCAATTCCCTGGCAACAGCTCTGGTGGACATTCCTGCAGTCAGCATGCCAATTGCATGCTCCCTAAAAACGTCAGACATCTGTGGCATTGTGTTGTGTGACCTAACGGTACAAGGTGCACCTGTGTAATGATCATGCTGTTTAATCAGCTTCTTGATATGCCACACCTGTCAGATGGATGAATTAGCTTGGCAAAGGAGAAATGCTCACTAACAGGGATGTAAACAAATTTGTGCACAGAATTTGAGAGAAATAAGCTTTTTGTGCTCATGGAACATTTCTGGGATATTTTATTTCAGCTCATGAAACATGGGACCAACACTTTACATGTTGCATTTACATTTTTTCTCTGTTTAGACGTTAAAATTTAAGACATAAAAAGAGAAGCAGAAGCTCCAAATGATTGGTTTCATAAAATATGGAGAGAGAAGATACATTAGTGTGTGCTTTTGTGGCCTCCAGCTAGGATGTCTATTCCAGAGCTCTCACTGACTTTGTATACAGTGCAGACTCCTGTCTGCCTTAGCCCAACTACTTGGAATGGATGGTACTGGCATTAAAGCTACAGTCTGGGATTAGTAGGGCGGCGCACAATTGGCCCAGCGTCGCCCGGGTTTGGCCGGGGTAGGCGGTCATTGTAAATAAGAATTTGTTCTTAACTTACTTGCCTAGTTAAATAAAGTTTAAATAAATATTGTACATCCATTTTGGGACTTTTAAATAAATGACATATAGCCATTGAGTCTTGAAGAATTTATGCGGTGGAGGTTGCTGAGTGGAGAACAGCTCATAATAATGGCTGGAACGGAGCAAATGGAATGGCATCAAACCACGTGTTTTATACCATTCCACCTATTCTGCTCCAGCCATTACCACGAGCTCGTCTTCCCCAATTAAGGTGACACCAACCTCCTGTGACCTCATGATAGTGCAACTGTCTAGTACAACTACTTTGTACAACAGTCTTACCTCATCAGAACCCAAAATATAAGCTTGTGTTTCGCCATTGTTTTTAAACAATGTCATTTAAACAAACAATGTATAGCTTCATAACATGGTTACAATTATCATGTGGAGGTTGTGGACTGTTAGTCCTTGCATCTAGAGTACTGTCTTTGAAAGTTGAGAGGGGTTCAATTTAATTAGCCCATCTCTCAGCTGTATGCCTAAATAAGTGGTAGGGCAGCTGATTTGTTGTTTTTCGAATGCTAGTCTTTAGCTTTAAAACATCAGTGTTGTAATGCAGTAAATATTTATGCTATTGCATTAATATGGACATTATTGTACATTATACAATGATTATACAAAAATTGAATGGAAAGCCCAATTAATCCTCTGACATGCGTTTTTGTTATATGAAGTTTCTTTATTATATTTACATCAACCATTCTTCTTTCATATCTATTAAAATATATATTTTAAAGAGGAAATATAGAGAGACAGAGGACAGGGGAGGGAAAATCCTCTTGAGTCAGCGCTGAGATCCCATCTAAGGAAGATATGTGCCTCAGGTCCAAGCGAAGTTATCATCATCCCTAAGCTTCATTTTAATTACAGACAACAAACAGCATAGATGTTTCCTAATAAAGATAGTCAGCGAGGTTCTCATCCCCTGGAAATTGAAATGGGAATGCGGGAGCTGAGTAGATCCTGTCTTATGGGCTGCGGCATCTCTCTTTCTCTGTACTGTAGGAGTTGGAGAGTCAGACTATTTAAGCAATGTAAAGCCTTGCCGAGGGAGAGGCACGAGTTTTGATCTCACTTCTAATATGCTTTTAACATCAGAAGTAATGGCATACTTAATAAGACTCTATGAAGCTTGATCAGAGAGGCTTTATAATTCTGAATGTAAAATGGTGCATGTACAGCATTACTGGTCTATACTGATCAAATGTAAATATTTCAAAGAGCAACCAATAGATTAGAAGTTGATGCTTGAAAAGCTTTTATTTTTCAAGATGAAAGTCTAAGATGTTATTGCAAAAAAAACACAAAAAAACGGACTTAATCCATTACCTTGTGTGTAAAATATTATGAGACAAACTAAATGTACTCTATTTCATTGAGGTTAAGGGACTGCTTGATTGTTAAGACACTCAATTTATTACAGATACCCCACACAATTGTTCCCCCTCACATTTTAATGCTCACCCGGATCACTCTGGCCAATGAAAAAAAGGCAGAAATTAAAGGACCCTCAACCCACCAACAAAACCGACACTCCCTTCCCTCCAACCTGACCTACATTGTCTGTGGATGTGTCTGCGGCTGCAGGATCGGTCTGCTCAGCCACAACTGGACCCACTACAAGCAAAACCTGTGCAAAAGAGATCATCCTCAACCCTGAGAGATTGCTGATGATGTTGTCCAATATTTACTGCAACAGTCTTTCAAATAGGAACAATTGTCTTTCAAATATAACTTTATCTATCCATTCAGCAATGAGGTCGTTCACCCATGGAAAAACCTCAACCTAGCCAGTGAAGTAGATAGTAATTAGTGCAGTTGTAATGGAGTGTCCTTCCCTCAGCGAAGGTAACGACTTGAATCGCTTACAGTGCATTTCCACGTAACACGTTGGGGGTGGGGGGGGGATGAAATAACGGAGCCCGATTCATTTTCAAAGGATGGAAGTGAAGTGGGTGGATGGGGGACCATTGGACGATGCGAGCATGGGTGAGGGAGTGTGGAGCGGAACCAAAGTTGGGGAAAGCTGAACTTTATGCAAATACTCCATGACATTGCAGCAATATTGACCAATCAAAGCTCACTATAGCTTCCACCCCCTACTGCAGGGATGTGCAACTGGCAGCCTGCATGCCTACAAAAGGGGGGCAGGTGGCCGTCAGTTACTCATCCATACATTTCCCCTAAAAGATATATAGATATATATTTTTTTAAACTCAACTTGCTGTTGAGAGTTATGTTAGTAGAGTAGGTGCAATTTCAAAATAAAACTGATTAGTGTTAATGTTTATCTAGAGAGTTTGGGGCTATGACGATAGGGTGGCATCAAGGAGGGAGCATAATTAATTAGCATAACAAACAAGAATGGAGTCAACTAAAAAAAGACTGAAAAAACAATAGAAACATGATTAATTTGAAGTGAGAAAAACCACTTACAGATTCTCAGAAGAAATATTCAAGACTTGCCAGGATGACTCAACCAAAAGGGAAGATATTCTGATAATATTCAACAACTGACTGATCTATATTTCATACGGGTGTAGTGGCAACAACATGGAAAGGTACCCATGAATATCTGAGCAGCATGTGGCATCTTTGATGTAAGGGAGAGTGAACGTGTCTCATTGCTGGTTTCTAAATTTGATGATACAATGCTGCCCTCTACAGGAGAAGTAGCACCACATCACATACTACAGTGTTTCATTTCATAGAGAGAAAGGATTCGATAACACTTTACTTGACACGCAGCGTCATTAAACCTGTTATGACACGGTCATAACCATATAATTTGTCATAACAGCTTGTCATAATATGGTCATAACACTGTCATGACCCATATATTTACACCTGTTGTAACATTTATTATGTTATTTTATGGCTGGTTATGACACCTACAGTACATAATAGTGTCAAACCCCACATTTGTTCAAATGTTTTTTCCCTGCCAAGAAGTTTCCTTTCATCTTAAAGTTTCTTAAGTCCTTTGTTGTTGTTGTAGTGAATTCTTTACAGTCATTTTTGTTCTATCATATTTTAAACAACTTCTGGAAAATATACTTTATGAAAATGTCATAAAGCATTATGAGCATCATAATCATATAAGACAGATATTGTAGGCATTTCACGTACATGCCCTTATGTCAGTCATCAGTCAAAAAGAGGGTGTCTTGTCCTGCTCCTGAAATCTGCTCCTACATTCATCAGAAACATAGCACTGGAGTGGTGCATGCCTGACATCAATGTGTGAGCAATTACAATGATAATTTAATATGGTACATTTCTGAAAATGTTACATAACATAAACAAGTAGGCTATAGTATAATGCGATATGTTTTGCCTTGTGTGCTAGGTTTTGACAGTCTTATGTAGGTGTCATAACCAGCCATAAAATAACTACTGTGGTAGGTTTTGTGTGTCCTTGCTAAACAAACTAGTCTTCCTATGAATAAGTCAACTCACCATGTCTAGGAGTTCTATGTCTGATTAGCTGTTCCATAACCTGGCTGAATGTAAATAGCAAGCGGATCAGAGGGCTATACTATGGACCTGGTTTGAGGAGTTAACTCTGAGTTTAACCAGTACCAAGAAAGTGGCTCATCTTTTAGCCAGGTAAATTTCTATGGCAACGAATACTTCAGAACTAACCTGCTCTAGAGCAGGCTAACTCACTGCTAAATCCATTTATCATGAATGAAGTGTCTCGAGATGAGGACCAATGAAACCAGATACCCTCCCTCTTGCAAAAATTGTTAGTGAATCCCAAACCACCCCATTGCCCCTACAAGGTCCGTGTACGTTTTGTTACTTTGATTTCAGAGTCGAATGGAAAAATGGAAATCGACTTGTTTTCTCATTTCTAGTGTCAAAATTTGAAATTTTATTTTTATTTTCCATACCCAGAATTACATGCCCCCTAATACAATATTCATGGGCTTAGGGGGTGTGTTTAAAGCCTGTTGGCATTAAAAAAGAAAGGATTAGACTGTGAGATAAACTGGAAGATAAAAATATTCATGTTAGCTAAGATGCAGAACTTATTATGAAGTTATCATGCCAATAGAACAAACTTAACAACTGAACAAAGTTTGATTGCACTAGCTGGTGAGCTAGCTAGCAGGCGAGCTAGCTAGCAGGCTGGCTAGCCCGCCCTATATGCTTAATGGCTATAGTAATGCTAGCTAGTGGAAATAAGTTAGTCCCTCAACCTGCTACAAGATGAAGCTCAAAGATTTCTCCATTACTTTCTGTAGCTAATTTAGCTAGATCTTCTGATGGCTGATGGTGTTTATTGACAGAGTAAATGAATTAATGTAGTTACTGTAAATGGTTACCGGTCTGCCACTTTGCATAACTTAGCTATTAATTACACATACAACAATATCCAATTAAGTTAAAGTCAGTGTGTGTGTGTCTGTGTGTGTGTGTGTCTGTCTGTCTGTCTGTGAGTTCTGGATGATCATCATGAACTTCATGTAGTTACATCAGCCAATTAAAATTAGCCTTTTTATTGGTATGGGTATACTTCACCAACAACCTTTACTGCTCACTGAAAGACAGAGTTAGGATATACTTTTTAGTTGTAAACATGACTATTGCTTTGACAATTGGCCTACTTCTCTGGTATAGGATCTTAATTTAATCCCCCTGATGTTACAGGAACTTTCCTGCACACTTGTAGTGCATTTCAGGTTTAAAAGGATTCTAAAGTTTGTAATTTCCACTTTAAAATAGCAGACTTGGTTTGCCCTCTAAGAACACTATAAAACAAATGCACGTTATAAATTGAAATCACCAGGCAAAGAAACTCTCGCGAGAAGTTTACTTGCACCCTGGACTTTTGTTCTTACACAACCTCACCAGTCCTGCTGTGATCAAACCAGACACGGCCCTGGACTTTTGGTTTAGCCCTCAACTGTGCAGTTGTCTAAGGATTAACTCACTTACAAACACCCAATCAACCTAGCCCAGTCCTCCTAGTCACCCCAGCTGTTGCCTCTCTTTCTCAGAGAGTCATGCTCTGGGCGTACCCTCAACAGGAGCTTCAACCTATTGAAAATATTCAAGCTCCCCTCTCTCAATGTTTCTATGTTCAGGATGTGGTATCCACCCACCCTGCTTCCCTTCAGATTCTTAGGCGGGTTTCAGGCTGCTCCTTCAGGAGTGTGGCTTCCATGAAATTCCAATTTGGAATCCCCTGTGCACAGTTTACCCAGGTCTTCAGGAGTGGTTAGCAAGTGAAGTTGCACATCCCATCCTCGTCACCAAATACTGTCGTGGAAATTCTAATCAATAATGAGAAGAGAGATGAACCATTAACAATCAGGTTATATTTATTCAAAACATATTAATAGGGGAGCAGGTCACACCACACACACGAGTGAATAGAGTGAGAGCTCAATGATTCTGAGTTGGGGCTTGCCTTATATAGCCCAACCTTGTTTCATTTCCTTAATCCACCACAACTGTCTCAATGTGTCGAACCAACCAATATCTACTGGATGAGGTGGTCAAATATCCTCTGTCCTCTGTGTTCTCCTGCGTATCCCAAAAACAGTTAGTTCTTAGATTAGAGGATAATGAGAAACTTTGTTCGGAACAAAGATACCTCGTTCCGAACATGCAAGTTTCAGAGTACAGAGGGTGGGGGTAAGAACACGAGATGTGCACAGCCGTGGTGGATTAGGTACAGAGTTTAGGTGAAAACAGCAACTTACACAACCAAAGTAACAGGATTGTACATACCTATCATTTAAAGTAATGCTAATTTTAAAAAATCCCCCACAGCGTTTGTCCGGTACTATAGCAAAAACGTGTACTGTTGGGGGTACTCAAGGACCAGGGTAAACACTGGGTTAACAAGTCCAATACAGCAAATGAAAGATAAACATCTTATAAATCTACCCATCGTGTCTGATTTCAAAAATACTTTACAGCGAAAGAACAACATATGATTATGTTAGGTCATAGCCAAGTAAAAAAAACTGCCATTTTTCCAGCCAAAGGTAGGAGTCGCAAAAAGCAGAAATATAGATCAAGTTAAATCACTAACCTTTGATGATCTTCATCAGATGACACTCATAGGACATCATGTTACACAATACATGTATGTTTTGTTCGATAATGTGCATATTTATATCCAAAAATCTCAGTTTACATTGGCGCCTTACATGCAGTAATGTTTTGATTCCAAAACATCTGGTGATTTTGCAGAAATACTCATAATAAACATTGATAAAAGATACAACTGTTATTCACAGAATTGAAGATAGACTTCTCCTTAATGCAACCGCTGTGTCAGATTTTTTTTTTAACTTTACGGAAAAAGCATAATCTGAGAACGGCGCTCAGAGCCCAAAACAGCCAGAGGAATATCCGTCATTTTGGAGTCAACAGAAGCTGGAAATAACACCATAAATATGTACTTACCTTTGATGATCTTCATCAGAAGGCACTCCCAGGAATCCCAGTTCGACAATAAATTACTGATTTGTTCCATAAAGTTCCATAAAGTCCATAGTTTATGTCCAAATAGCCACTTGTTGTTAGCGTGTCAGCCCAGTAATCCATCTTCATGAGGCGCAGGTATTTGTCCAGACAAAAACTCAAAAAGTTCTGTTACAGTCCTTTAGAAACATGTCAAACGATGTATGGAATCAATCTTTAGGATGTTTTTAACATAAAACATCAATAATGTTCCAACCGGAGAATTCCTATGTCTGAAGAAAAGCACTGGAACGAGAGGTAACTCTGTCGGGAGCGCGCATCACGAGACTGAGACACTCTGCCAGACCACTGACTCAAAGAGGTCTCATGAGCCCCTCCTTTATAGTAGAATCCTCATTCAAGTTTCTAAAGACGGTTGACATCTAGTGGAAGCCGTAGGAAGTGCAACTTTATCGATCTCTCAATGTGTATTCGGTAGGCCAAGCTTTGAAAAACTACAAACCTCAGATGTCCCACTTCCTGGTTGGATTTTCGCCTGCCATGAGTTCTGTTATACTCACAGACATCATTCAAACAGTTTTAGAAACGTCAGAGTGTTTTCTATCAAATACTAATAATAATATGCATATATTAGCATCTGGGACCGAGTAGGAGGCAGTTCACTCTGGGCACGCTATTCATCCAAAAGTGAAAATGTTGCCCCCTATCCCAAAATAGTTGGATAGATTTGGCAACTATAATGTGCCAATCAAATATGTAACAAGGATGTGATTTGTATAAAATGGAAAGGTATATCAGACAATAAAGTTAAGGGCCCTCAACCTCCTGTCTGTGTAGTGTGAGGCAGCTTGATGTACAAGTACACCCCTTGGCCAGGACGCTAGTCTGCAATCTATAGGCTATGTCACAGTTCTCTCTCCTTCGTCCCAAAATGTGCACTTGGTCACATTTCACTTATTTGAAAGAATGACTAGTAGAAGAAATATGATGGAAACTCACTCTTGCCCAAGCTTCCAATAATACAATCTGAACTGTTCAACAGTGTTCACTTGAGGATATATTGTGAAATGCTCTTCATATATCTTACCTCTGCACACAAGGCAGATGAATGAGTCTTTTGGCTTTAAGACCTGCTGCAGCTCAGAGAGTTCTTGTATGGTGGTTCTCATTGCATCCAACCCAATCACAGACCTGGACCACCTCCTCGTCGTCTCTTTGGGAAGAGAACAATTTGGCATCAAAGTGTTTAATTATTCCAACTTGTTTTATCTTACGAGATCTTACGGATCTTATAGCTTTACATATACTTATAAACTGTATTGTTTGTATCCTAATTAGTCAGTGAAGTTCCTAATTAAATTCTAAATTCACAAGTTACTACAACAGTTGATACAAACTTTGATTTTGCCTTTTAATAGGGTAGTCACATCCACATAACTTTAATTGCTTTGCCAATATACTGTACATTTAACATGAAAATGTAATTGTGATTTTACAGTGGTCTCTTTCTTCCTCTTTGAAGGGCCTGGGGGTCTTTTTTATTTAACTAGGCAAGTCAGTGAAGAACAAATTCTTATTTTCAATGACGGCCTAGGAACAGTGGGTTAACTGCCTGTTCAGGGGCAGAACGACAGATTTGTACCTTGTCAGGTTGGAGATATGAACTTGCAACCTTTCGGTTACTAGTCCAATGCTCTAACCACTAGGCTACTGTGGCGGCTACCCTGCCGCCCCGGAAGGTCCTGGGGGTTGGCCAGGACCTTCCGCGCATTCTACTTCCAATATATTGATCCTTCAGAAAAGAGAGCAAGTGAGAAAGACAAATAAAAGAGGGAGAGAGAGGGAGATCAGTGTGTTCTATACCATTATGTTAGTCAAAGCCAAGGCTGAGGGCCCCAAACCTAGATCTGTTGTGTCATGTCCAAACCTTTTATACCCTTGTGGGTCCCATACTTAAAATAAAGACTTAAACTGTATGGAACTGGGCAAGTATCCATAAAATGCTTTAGAGTAGGAATGATTATGTTGGATCAATCCATATAATTGTATTAATTATGACCTAAAAAGGTAGCGATATCAATCCTACTCTGAGATGCTTTGTGGGTATGGCTGTAAAAAATAAAATTAAATAAAAAAGTAAAAATTCTGATACAAGTCTGACTGCATCTATTTTTAATGCTACATGTTTGTTTGAATACACTTGTCACCTGTCATTTCAAGGTTCCACATGAAGGTCTCATATGGACTCAAGGGTTAATTACTGATCTCTACTGCCATCCAGAGGACTTTAAAAGTTACTACATGCAATTTAACTTGAAGCGACATTTCAAAATATTTTATATTCATCATCTGCAGCACCACCCCAACATCAACATAAGTGAAAATGGCCTGTTTCTAAAAGACAGAGGAAGATAAGTGTTTCCAATGACATCATCGGTGTGCCTCGTGGGCATTTAACCAATTACAAGTAGGCACTGCCAACTAATTGCCTACTAATTAGTTGATGATGTCAATGGAAACAATTATCTTTATATTTTTTTAATACAAAACATAGAAACACACCATTTTCACATATTGATGTTGGGGTGGTGCTGGATAATAAAATGTCATCAAAAGACAATTCAAAATTAAGAAATTTGTGTCATCTCTACAATTACTTATTACATGCGACTTTTCCTATAATTGGGCCCGGCACTCCGTGCTGAAACAGCAGCTGCATCTGCTGACTACATAGAGGGACCTGATCAATGATCCTAGATCAGCAATGCTACCCTGAGACACTTTGTGAATACAGACTTAGATCTTCCTTGAATTGCATGTGTGTAAGTAGGTGGGGATGGGGAGAGGAATGTACTGCAGGTGAGTGTGGTGGCATGGCTGGTCATTTGTTAATGGACTGTAGCCTCAGGCCTTTGCCTCTTTATTTTCTGAACCCTCCCCTCTCTTTCAATGAGAAAGTGCATGAGTATTTAACATACAGTGGGGCAAAAAAGTATTTAGTCAGCCACCAATTGTGCAAATACTTATTTTCCACCATAATTTGCAAATAAATTAATTATCATTTTGTCTGTCATAGTTGAAGTGTACCTATGATGAAAATTACAGGCCTCTCATCTTTTTAAATGGGAAAACTTGCACAATTGGTGGCTGACAAAATAATTTTTTGCCCCACTGTATGTCTGTGGCAGTAGATGTCTAAAAGACATCTTTATTTTACAGCAGAGAGAACAAATGGGAATATTTGTGATATCAAAATGGAACATTCACAAAGTACAGACCACACCTTCATCTGTATATGTTTAAGATATTTATTGGAGCAAGTGACAGACAGTAATTGGGGGAATCAACATTCCACACTTTGTATAATACTTTAACTTTGCATGTGACTGAATCACAACCAGACATATCTAGGAACAGACTGATAAATATGTCAGAACACAGAATCACAAAAAATAAATGTGTTCGACTCATAACTATCTGTGGGCTAGAGAATTGTTATACATTTCTTGTGAAACTTATTTGCAGCATACAGTTGACTTTGGAAGTTTACATACAATAGGTTGGGTGAATTCTGGCCTATTTCTCCTGACAGAGCTTGTGTAACTGAGTCAGGTTTGTAGCCGTCCTTGCTCACACACTTTTTCAGTTCTGTCTACAAATTCTCTGTAGGATTGAGGTTAGGGCTTTGTGATGGCCACTCCAATACCTTGACTCTGTTGTCCTTAAGCCATTTTGCCACAACTTTGGAAGTATGCTTGGGGTCATTGTCCATTTGGAAGACCCATTTGCGACCAAGCTTTAACTTCCTAACTGATGTCTTGAGATGTTGCTTCAATATATCCACATAATTTTCCATCCTCATGATGCCATCTATTTTCTGTACCTCCTGCAGTAAAGCACCCCCACATCATGATGCTGCCACCCCGGTGCTTCATGGTTGGGGTGGTTTCCTCCAAACATAACGATGGTCATTATGGCCAAACAGTTCTATTATTGTTTCATCAGACCAGAGAACATTTCTCCAAAAAGTACGATCTTTGTCCCCATGTGCAGTTGCAAACTGTAGTTTGGCTTTTTTAATGGTGGTTTTGGAGCAGTGGCTTCTTCCTTGCTGATTCGGCCTTTCAGGTTATGTCGATATAGGACTCGTTTTACTGTGAATATAGATACTTTTGTACCTGTTTCCTCCAGCATCTTCACAAGGTCCTTTGCTGTTGTTCTGGGCTTGATTTGCACTTTTAGCACCAAAGTACGTTCATCTCTAGGAGACAGAACGCGTCTCCTTCCTGAGCGTTATGACGGCTGTGTGGTCCCATGGTGTTTATACTTGCGTACTATTGTTTGTACAGATGGACGTGATACCTTTAGTCATTTGGAAATTGCTCCCAAGGATGAATCAGACTTGTGGAGGTCTACAATTTTGTTTCTGACGTCTTGACTGATTTAGTTTGATTTTCCCATGATGTCAAGCAAAGAAACACTGAGTTTGAAGGTAGGCCTTTAAATACATCCACAGGTACACCTCCAATTGACTCAAATGATGTCAATTAGCCTATGAGAAGCTTCTAAAGCCATGACATAATTTTCTGGAATTTTCCAAGCTGTTTAAAGGCACAGTCAACTTAGTGTATGTAAACTTCTGACCTACTAGAATTGTGATACAGTGAATTGTGATACTGTCTGTAAACAATTGTTGGCAAAATTACTTGTGTCCTGCTCAAAGTAGATGTCCTAACCAACTTGCCAAAACTATAGTTTGTTAACAATACATTTGTGGAGTGGTTGAAAAACAAGTTTAATGACTCCAACCTAAGTGTATGTAAACTTCTGACTTCAACTGTATATTCAGGAACAAATTACCATGTGGTGTTAACCAAATCAAGGACTAGCTTTTTCTGATCCACAGGCAAAAATGGACAGTTGATGTTTGGTTTAAACCTAAACTTAGAATGTACACTCATCAAAGAGAACTATGCCGCTGAACCGTATGTCCGCCTCAGTGGCGATTGGTGCCGTTTAAGATGAGGGAGGACATCATTTATTTTCTCATGAGCATGACTTATTTATATTACAGTGTATTGGATGACTGTCATTTGAAGGGTGAATAGAAAAACACATTAGACCTCGGAAGGTGGTGGCAAATTACTGCCATCAAGTGGATAAAAAATAGTAGAACACGGGTTATTCTATACACTACTATTCTTACATACTTGAGACTTGATGCAGAATTAATGATAGTAACTTCAACCCATGTCACATTTAAGAATATTGGATACCTTATTGTACATACATAACCATAACAATAAAGCCTGTGTCACAATTTTGACACTTAATACAAAAGAGCTTTACCTGAACATTTTAAACCAGGCCTGAAAACAGGAAATGCAAGCTGAAGTGCATGGTGATGCATTTGGCCAGTCGGGTGTAATTCACATTATGTGAGAGGGACTCATTATTTAAATACACATGTAACAGGTAAATAGAAGGAAGGGTAACAAGACGAGTGTCTCTGCTGAAGTCCAAAAATTCTGATAAGTTCTGTCGTTGTCCCTCAAACAGGTCTGCAGGTGCTATCAACCAGCCTTACATACCATCTGTGACTGAACTGTGAGTAATGTCAAGACAGCGAGAGAGAGAGATAATTGCTCTTTTTTGTTTGTTTATTTCACTTGCTTTGGGAATGTTAACATACAGTTGAAGTCGGAATTTACATACACTTCGGTTGGAGTCATTAAAACTTGTTTTTCAACCGCTCCACAAATGTATTGTTAACAAAATGTAGTTTTAACAAGTCGGTTAGGATATCTACTTTGTGCAGGACTCAAGTAATTTTTCCAACAATTGTTTACAGATTATTTCACTTATAATTCACTGTGCCTTTTAACAGCTTGGAAAATTACAGAAAATTATGCCATGGCTTTAGAAGCTTGTGATAGGCTAATTGACATAATTTGAGTTAATTGGAGGTGTACCTGTGGATGTATTTCAAGGCTTACCTTCAAACTCAGTGCCTCTTTGCTTGACATCATGGGAAAATCAAATGTAACCAGCCAAAGACGTCAGAAAAAAAATTGTAGACCTCCACAAGTCTGGTTCATCCTTGGGAGCAATTTCCAAACGCCTGAAGGTACCACGTTCATCTGTACAAACAATAGTATGCAAGTATAAACACCATCATACCACTCAGGAAGGAGACACATTCTGTCTCCTAGAGATGAACATACTTTGGTGCCTAAAGTGCAAATCAATTCTAGAACAACAGCAAAGGACCATGTGAAGATGCTGGAGGAAACGGGTACAAACTAGTGCCTAGGACTGTAGCTGGCTGAATTTGGCCTGCGGGAGGTTTTATTTGGCCCCCTAAGTTTTCAGAGAAAAATAAATGAAATAGAAGACTGTAAAAACACCAGGAAATCAGCTCTAAGTGATTTTAATTTCAGAAATCTTTACCGAAGTATTTCCACACATAATAGAGACACGTGATCGTATACAAATGTTTTGAAATTATGTGTGAGACCAACATTGTATATTTTTGGGCTTCTTGCAGTCAATTTGCAGTCTACAAATTATTTGTAATTATGTTCCGCCTCCCCGACCATCCTCTCAAGAAAAAAAAAATCGCCCCACGGCTAAATCTAGTTGATGATCCCCGGACTAGGATATTGGAAGACAGCTTGGTTTCCTGGGGTCTAGGGTGACATCTATCCTGAATATTGAGTCATCCACCTGAAGCAGTTAATTGAATTACAATTGATGGTGACCTAAATAATGATATTGTTGTACCACAGAAGCAGTATGTCCCGCCTACTTTGATCCCTACATGATTGACAGCGGAATGTTCCAATTTTCAATGTTTTCAGTGTTTTTCCATTGGTTCGTCAGTTTGTTATATGGCCCCAGTATGGACACCTATGTGTGATCTGTAAAGGAGGTATACAATAATTATAGTGTTATAAATTGTCTGAAATAAACATCCTGAAACAAGATAGTAGGTTGTCATATAGACCTTCTTCCAATGCCATCCACACGTACGGTCTGTGTAAATCCAGGAGAATAACCAGCTACAGTAAATTAACGTTAGTTTAGTCAGCTTGTATGCAATTTTGGTGCGGTGGCAGCGCCTCTCAAAGCCCTAACACGCAAGTCCCAGAGCCATTTTTGCTGGACCCCCTAGGCTGACTGGGCAGTTGGGGAGCTCATGGGACGTTTCACCTCCGGACCCATCTTCATCCATCCTGATCCTACGCGTCCCAACCGAAGAGGTGGACGCCTCGGTCACCGGAGCAGGGGCTGTCCTTTCACGGCGGAACAAGAAGGACAAGAAACTGCACCCATGTGCCTTTCTCGCCAGCGGAACGCAACTACGATGTAGGCAACCGGGAGCTCTTGGCAGTTAAGTGGGCCCTTGAGGGGTGGAGACACTGGTTGGAGGGGGCACCTCATTCTTTCGTGATTTGGACAGAAAATAAGAACTTGGTCTCCATCCAAGAAGCCAAGAGGTTGAACGCTTGCCAGGCTGGGTGGGCTCTGTTCTTTAACAGGTTCAACTTCACACCAGCCTATCGCCCGGGATAAAATAATAAGAAAGCAGACGCCCTGTCCTGCCAACACGATGTCGCTAATGAGGAGAGGGACTCTGAGCCAATCATCCCCAGCTCCTGCATTGTGGCCCCAGTGATATGGAGTATTGAGACCACGGTCCGACAAGACCAGACCCAAGAACCTGACCCTGACAGGGGTCCCACTAACAGACTATGTTCCGCGATCAGCCTGTTCCCGAGTACTACAAGGGGGACACTCCTCTAAATTAACTGGGCATCCAAGGGTTAATCGGACACTGGAGTTCCTGAGGTGGAGATTCTGGTGGCCCAATATGATTGAGGAAGTGAAATCCTTCGTTACGGCATACTCCACCTGTGCCCAAAGCAAGTCCTCACGTCAGCGACCGGCTAGGTTGCTCCACCTTCTGCCCATCTCTAGCCGGCCCTGGTCCTACCGTTCTGTAGACTTTATCACAGGGTTAACCCCATCCCACGGGCTTACCACAATCCTGGTGGTCGTCGAGCTGTTTTCCAAGGTAGCCCATTTCATCACCTTACCCAAGTTGCCCTCAGCGAAGGTGACAGCTGATCTCATGATTACCCATGTCTTTCAACTACACAGACTTCCCCAGGACATTGTCTCGGATCGTGGGGCCCAGTTCGTCGCATGGTATTGGGAAGCCTTCTGCTCCCTGTTGGGGACGTCGATGAGTCTCACCCACAGTTGAATGGGCAAACGGAATTGGCCAACCAGGAGCTGGAGAATTACCCCCCCCCGCGGTTTCCTGAAGAAGAGGTTGAAGCAGGCACCCTGCAGTATCTAGTGGACTGGGAGGACTATGGCACCGAGGAGCTGGTGTGGGTGCCTGCCCGGGACATCCTGGATCCGGGACTTCAACCAGCTATGTGGTGGTCAAATCAAATCAAATGTATTTATATAGCCCTTCGTACATCAGCTGATATCTCAAAGTGCTGTACAGAAACCCAGCCTAAAACCCCAAACAGCAAGCAATGCAGGTAGAGTCGCCCTGGCTCCGTTGCTGGAGCCGCACCTAGAAGGGGGGGGGGGGGGGTACTGTCATGGTTCCACCTGTCATAAGAGGGCGGCAGAAACCATCCTAGAGACATTAACGACACTCAGGTGTGTCATATTTACTCGATATGATTTCCCTGCTAAAAGAGTGTGTTTTCTGGTTGTCCTTTGCAGAAGCTTGAATTGTTTAACATCGTTTCCTGAGTGAGTTTGAGACTTTGTGTTTGTGGTTTTTCAAGTGTACTTCGATCCTGTGACTACCGTTTCTCAGTAAAGTATTATGTTTATCCTTAATTAACCTGTTTTTGACAGGGGGCAGCATTTTCACATTTGGATGAAAAGCGTGACCAGAGCAGACTGCCTGCTACTCAGTCCCAGTTGCTAATATATGCATATATATGCATATTAGTATTGGATAGAAAACACTCTGAAGTTTCTAAAACTGTTTGAATAATGTCTGTGAGTATAACAGAACTCCCATGGCAGGCGAAAACCTGAGAAAAATCCAACCAGGAAGTGGGAATTCTGAGGTTTGTAGTTTTTCAACGCTTGGCCTATTGAATACACAGTGTCTATGGGGTCAAATTGCAATTCCTAAGGCTTCCACTAGATGTCAATGGTGTTAAGAAACTTGTTTGAGGCTTCTACTGTAAAGGAGGGGCTCATAAGGGCTCTTTGAGTCAGTGGTCTGGCAGAGTGCCACAAGCTCGTGACGCTCGTTCATGTGAGAGTTACCTCGTGTTCCATTGCTTTTCTACAGACAAAGGAATTCTCCGGTTGGAACGTTATTGAAGATTTATTGATTATATACATCGTTTGGCATGTTTCTACGGACTAACGGAACTTTTGGACATTGTCTGGACCTAGTGCTCGCGCCTCAGGAAGATGAGGAATTTGGACATAAATGGTGAACTTTATCGAACAAATCAAACTGGGAGTGCATTCTGATGAAGATCAAAGGTAAGTGAATATTTATAACGCTATTTCTGACTAATGTTGACTCCACCACATGGCGGATATTTCTTTGGCTGGTTTGGTCTCTGAGCGCCGTACTCAGATTATTGCATGGTGTGCTTTTTCCGTAGTGTTTTGGTGTTTTTGAAATCTGACACGGCGGTTGCATTAAGGAGAAGTCTCTTTAATTCTGTGAATAACACTTGTATCTTTTATCAATGTTTATTATGAGTATTTCTGGAAATTGATGAGGCTCTCTGCAAAATCACCGGATGTTTTGGAAGCAAAACATTACTGAACGTAACGCACCAATGTAAACTGAGATTTTTGGATATAAATATGCACTTTATCGAACGAAACATACATGTATTGTGTAACATGATGTCCTATGAGAGTCATCTGATGAAGATCATCAAAGGATAGTGATAAATTGTATCTATATTTCTGCTTTTTGTGACTCTTCTCTTTGGCTGGAAAAATGGCTGTGTGTATTTTTGTGACTTAGCTCTGACCTAACATAATCATATGTTGTGCTTTTGCTGTAAAGCCTTTTTGAAATCGGACACGATGGTTATATTAACAAGAAGTTAATATTTCATTTGGTGTATTGCACTTGTGAAAATTACATATTTCAACAAAACATAATTGAATTTCGCGCTCTGCCTTTTCAGGGGAATGTTGTCGAGGGGTGCCGCTAGCGGAATCCCTAGCCATAAGAAGTTAACCTCTCTTGGGTAGGGGGCAGTATTTTCACGTCCGGATGAAAAGCGTGCCCAAAGTAAACTGCCTGTTACTCAGGCCCAGAAGCAAGGATATGCATTTAATTGGTAGATTTGGATAGAAAACACAGTTCCAAAACTGTTAAAACAATGTATGCGAGTATAACAGAACTGATATGGCAGGCGAAACCCAGAGGACAAACCATCCCCCCAAAAAAGGTGAAGGCCTAACAGATTGCTGTTCCTAGGGCTTCCACTATATGGCTACAGTCTTTGGAATTGAGGGACACGGCGACTGAATTTCAGTAAGTCAATTTAAATGAATCTATATAAAATTAAAATAAACTTTGCAATGTAAAAAAGGTACCCATAGTCTTACGAGAAGGCTAGTGACTAGTCTTATGGTGAGAAGACTAGAGCGAGGGTGAGTAACGATACCATGGAAAGCCCAGCTGGCTGACAGGTGTCTGTAAGCATTTATTGAAGAAGTGTCCATATGGTTTTTACAGCCACTACAAATAGCCCGAGATGTTATTGCGCACAAGGGGTTATTTTATATGTATGGCAAGTATCGGCAAGAGAACTGTTGAAGATGCATGGAGAGTAATGAGAGATTGAGTGTGTTTGGGAATAAGTGAATGTGGATGTGAGAGTTGTGTGAGTATGGAAAGGACATGTTAAGTTGATTGAAATTGGGATAATAAAGGATTGAAATGTGGATATTAATCTGACTTGAAATTTGGATAACAAGATGATTGCAATTTGGATAATAGGAAGAATGTTATTGGAACAATAAGAATATTGACATTTGGAAAATAACAGATAATTACTATTAACTTCTTTCGGATCAGTGGGACGCTAGCGGGAATTTCAACATCCGGTGAAATTGCAGAGCGCCAAATTCAAATTAAATTACTATAAATATTTAACTTTCATAAAATCACAAGTGCAATACATCAAAATAAATCTGAACTTGTTGTTAATCCAGCCGCCGTGTCAGATTTCAAAAAGGCTTTACGGCGAAAGCAAACCATGCGATTATCTGAGGACAGCGCCCTGCATACCAACACATGAAAAACATATTTCAACCAGGCAGGTGCGATACAAAAGTCAGAAATAACGATATAATTCAAGCCTTACCTTTGAAGATCTTCTTATGTTGGCACTCCAAAATGTCCCAGAAACATCACAAATGGTCCTTCTGTTCAATAAATTCCTTCTTTTATATCCCAAAAATGTACATTTATTTGGCACGTTTGATTCAGAAATACACCGGTTCCAACTCGCCCAACATGACTACAAAGTATCTAATAAGTTACCTGTAAACTTGGTCCAAACAACTTTCCTAATCCAACCTTAGATATCCTAAAACGTAAATAATCAATACAATTTAAGATGGAATATACGGTGTTCAATAGCGGATAAAAACATAATGGAGCGAGCTCCAGTTCACGCGCGCCAGACAGAAGAGTCACTCACAATGAACAGCCCTACTTCTTCATTTCTCAAAAGAAAAACATCAACCAATTTCTAAAGACTGTTGACATCTAGTGGAAGCCATAGGAACTGCAACTAGATTCATCATAAATATACACTGCTCAAAAAAAAGGGAACACTAAAATAACACATCCTAGATCTGAATGATTGAAATATTCTTATTAAAGTACTTTTTTCTTTACATAGTTGAATGTGCTGACAACGAAATCACACAAAAATTATCAATGGAAATCAAATTTATCAACCCATGGAGGTCTGGATTTGGAGTCCCACTCAAAATTAAAGTGGAAAACCACACTACAGGCTGATACAACTTTGATGTAATGTCCTTAAAACAAGTCAAAATGAGGCTCAGTAGTGTGTGTGGCCTCCACGTGCCTGTATGACCTCCCTACAACACCTGGGCATGCTACTGATGAGGTGGCGGATGGTCTCCTGAGGGATCTCCTCCCAGACCTGGACTAAAGCATCCGCCAACTCCTGGACAGTCTGTGGCGCAACGTGGCGTTGGTGGATGGAGCGAGACATGATGTCCCAGATGTGCTCAATTGGATTCAGGTCTGGGGAACGGGCGGGCCAGTCCATAGCATCAATGCCTTCCTCTTGCAGGAACTGCTGACACACTCCAGCCACATGAGGTCTAGCATTGTCTTGCATTAGGAGGAACCCAGGGCCAACCGCACCAGCATATGGTCTCACAAGGGGTCTGAGGATCTCATCTCCGTACCTAATGGCAGTCAGGCTACCTCTGGCGAGCACATGGAGGGCTGTGCGGCTCCCCAAAGAAATGCCACCCCACACCATGACTGACCCACCGCCAAACCGGTCATGCTGGAGGATGTTGCAGGCAGCAGAACGTTCTCCACGGTGTCTCCAGACTATGTCACATGTGCTCAGTGAACCTGCTTTCATCTGTGAAGAGCACAGGGCGCCAGTGGCGAATTTGCCAATCTTGGTGTTCTCTGGCAAATCCCAAACGTCTTGCACGGTGGACGTCGGGCCCTCATACCACCCTCATGGAGTCTATTTCTGACCGTTTGAGCAGACACATGCACATTTGTGGCCTGCTGGAGGTCATTTTGCAGGGCTCTGGCAGTGCTCCTCCTGTTCCTCCTTGAAAAGGCGGAGGTAGCGGCCCTACTGCTGGGTTGTTGCCCTCCTACAGCCTCCTCCACGTCTCCTGATGTACTGGCCTGTCTCCTGGTAGCGCCTCCATGCTCTGGACACTACGCTGACAGACACAGCAAACCTTCTAGCCACAGCTCGCATTGATGTCCCATCCTGGATGAGCTGCACTACCTGAGCCGCTTGTGTGGGTTGTAGACTCCGTCTCATTCAAAAGTGACCTAAACATCAGCCAGGAAGCATAGGAACTGAGAAGTGGTCTGTGTCATCACCTGCAGAACCACTCCTTTATTGGGGGTGTCTTGCTAATTGCCTATAATTTCCACCTGTTGTCTATTCCATTTGCACAACAGCATGTGGAATTTTAAGTGGACAGTTTGATTTCACAGAAGTGTGATTGACTTGGAGTTACATTGTGTTGTTTAAGTGTTCCCTTTATTTTTTTGAGCAGTGTAGTTTCCCATAGAAAACCAATTGAAAACAGTGACCTCAAAAAAATAATTCCTTGATGGTTTGTCCTCGGGCTTTCGCCTGCCAAATAAGTTCTGTTATACTCACAGACATTTTAACAATTTTAGAAACTTGAGTATTCTCTATCTAAATCTACCAATTTTATGCATATCCTAGCTTCTGGGCCTGAGAAACAGGCAGTTTACTTTGGGCACGCTTTTCATCCAAACGTGAAAATACTGCCCCCTATCCCAATGAAGTTAAGTACTGTGAATGAGAGCTGTCAGGGGAGTACCTCCGTTGTGAAAGAGGTGCGTGTCAGAATGAATACCCGAACCAGTTTGGTGTGAGCTGGGGTTTCGACCTATAACGTTATCTACAGGTTCTGTCCACCACCGCCAGTCGGATCTACAGGTAGAGGATAATGTCTCAGAGGATAACGTGATAATATGCCTCAGAGGATAACATGTCTTATTAGTGGAGTTTGACTTATAACGTTATTACATATGTGGAGATATGAAAGGAGAAAGTACTATTCCCGAATATGCTGTTAAATAGAACACAAGTGTAAATATTTTAAATCCTGTATGAATAGAACCCTAGTGTAAAAGAGGAATTTGTGAAGAGTGTAATGGGTTAGAGTTTTGATGAAGTAACAATGAAAGAAATTATAAACAAATGGCACACCCACACTTAGACCTACGTAAGTGGTGTAAAAAGTATTAAGAGAAATGAATAGTATAAAGGGTTAGTAGATTTGATAATGTATAATGGGTTACTACAGTTTAACTTGCTTGATAGAGACGTATTATGGACAGAGCACACCATCTATAGGGGACTGAGAGACAGAGCCAGCCCAGTTATAGTGAAAGTTGATCCCAGAAAGAGACTCGAGAGCTACCTTAAAAAAGGAAGCTCCCTCCAAAGTTGTTCTCCCCTTCTGAATTGGCTGATATATTTCATAATTTTGGCACATTACATATGAATCTCAACATAAGACATTTAATGTGTGAAGCATAAAGTGAATATCCAACAGAAATTGGTAATGCATATACAGAATAACATTGATAGGGTAGACTAAATTGAAAACAATGCTTTTCAATATGGAGAAAGTTGTTTGTTTTGTTTTTAGACTTTACAATAGGGGTAAAAGCAGAATATTGAGAGTGATCCGTGTATTAACAGTAGTGCTTGTGAGGGTCTTGATAGTCGTAGTTTAAGGAAGCATTAGGAGACTAGTGAAAGTAACAAAGTGAATGGTAATATTAGTGGCTTTCAGATAGCACTCTAATAATACAATGTCTTAGTAATTTAAAGAAGTAAATGTTTCAATGCAAGGTCACATGAAAAACAGAGGGATTGAGCCTTGGGACCAATTAAATTATAGGCTGCCATCTGTGTTTGCATCATAGTGGGACATTTGGGACAAGGGTACGAATAATTGAATGAGGCGTTTTTGAGAATCTCCAATAATTATTAATCAATTTTATAGTTTGTGTAGCAACAGTGATTTTAGTAAGAAGGTAATGTCATCTCAAACAACACGTTTCCAGTAAGTGGAACGGTGTCCAGAAGATCCAAGTAAATGTGTTTAGTTCCAAATATTGAGCTGATAAGCCAGCACCAACTTTTTGAAGGTCCTACAGATTTGTTAAACAACAGTTTACATAGTTTGACTAGTTGATGTCACAGTCAGTACATACCATATGTCAATGCAACAGGTAAAAATGATAGATTACAAGAAAGGGACTCTGGGATTGTTTGCTTTAGAAGGTGCCTATTCAGCTTAACGGGACACTATCGTCTGATGTGTCTGAAGTATGATTCTGTATATGCATGGTTATATCAAGACTTCCTGCTCAAGGTGCAGTAAGCTCGATTAGGATTGAATTTGTAGGACTGATTTAAGATATTTCCTTTCTTTCAGGATTTATGGAATGTCCACGACCAAGTTTTCTGATAAATTTACCAATGATTCTGTATCTCTCCCTTTGAAAGGCTTCCTGAGGCAGGTGCATTAGGGGAGCAGTTATTGAGACTGTGTACTATACAGTAAAGTATCCGGATCTGGCTCTTAACCTCTCTGCGCACGGAACCCGCTAGCGGGCTGAAATTCCACAACATACGGTGATCGCTACATAAAAAGTAATGTTAAACATTCATGAAAATACAAATGTCTCACATGTATCGAAAGCCTAGAATCTTGCTAATCCAACTGCGTTGTCAGATTTAAAAAAGGATTTACTGCGAAAGAATATGATGCGATTATCTGAGCATAGAGCCCCATAATTTTTTTTTTTAACCAGCACAGGCGTAACATAAATCACAAATTGCATTAAAATAAATCGTTTACCTTTGACGATCTTCGTCTGTTTGCAATTCCAATGCTCATTGTTACACAATGAATTATCTTTTGTTTGATAAAATCCATTTTTATAGCATAACACGAAACATTTTGTGAACCGCTTGTGTCGTGAATTCCGTCTCATTCCATTTTCGACGTAAATAACCCACACAGAACGTGACTTTTCCAGTCATGTTTGGTTTCACTGCAATCAACTGGTTTGTTTCTAACACAATCAAACCTGATGGGCCATTTCGCGGGACATATTGACTGAAAGAAACCGATTTGAAGACAAGTCATGACATCATTATGCACCAATGATTTGCCCACTGTTTCGTTGATTGACTGTCTTTTAACCCAATGACCACTGATCGTCTTGAAATCTAGCTGGGTAGATAGTCAATGAGCTGAGCTAAACAGCAATACACCATGTTTATGTGTTGCAAGACCAACCCATATAGTAAGCTCCAGCGTAAAGTGAGTCATTCGCTATTGAAGTTTCATACCGGAAGGAGCTACGCATATTACGCACGCATTGTTTGGTGAACGTGCAGATTCAGCTGTTTATATATCAATCATTATGGCGACTAAGTCAGGGAAAGCTAAATCGAAGTCTAGATATACAGATGTACACACAATTTTTGAATAAATTGATTGGGAAGGTGAGACAGAGATTGTTGTAGAACGATTCATTTACCGATCGTTGAAGGAATAATTTTTTAACGGGAGAGGACATCGTTTTGGACTGGTATGTTCTTATCATGCTAATGCCCTTGTTTGAAATTAATAATATAAACTATTATTTGTGATTTTTTATAATATATATATATATAAACATGTAATGTCATGAAATGTGAGATGCGTGTGTCTGCCGCCCCACCCCAACCAACATGAAATAGCCTATTTGAGGCTGTTGAGGAGAGGGCAGGACCACATCAATGACCAAAGTGAAATGGAGACAGTAGATACAGCTGGTCTGTTGTAATATAATAAAGACAGTAGATCTAGCTGGTCTGTCATAATATAAAAGAGACAGATCTAGCAGGTAATAGTAATATAGTAATATATTCAACCTAATATATTCAACCTTCAACCTAATATATTCAACCTTCAACTCTCTCTCTCTCATATAGATATATATATATATATATATATATATATCTGTCTATCATACCTGTTGATACAGGGCTCATATGTGAAACTATTCTAACTGAACTTTTATTTTCTTTCACAGTGACACTGACTCCAAATGGGAGTCTTATACAGTGTCCTGTGTGAATTTAAGTATGCTCTCTCTAATTCTCTCTTTCTCTCTCTCGGAGGACCTGAGCCCTAGGACCATGCCCCAGGACTACCTGACATGATGACTCCTTGCTGTCCCCAGTCCACCTGGCCATGCTGCTGCTCCAGTTTCAACTTCCACCTGACTGTGCTGCTGCTCTAGTTTCAACTGTTCTGCCTTATTATTATTCGACCATGCTGGTCATTTATGAACATTTGAACATCTTGGCCATGTTCTGTTATAATCTCCACCCGGCACAGCCAGAAGAGGACTGGCCACCCCACATAGCCTGGTTCCTCTCTAGGTTTCTTCCTAGGTATTGGCCTTTCTAGGGAGTTTTTCCTAGCCACCGTGCTTCTACACCTGCATTGCTTGCTGTTTGGGGTTTTAGGCTGGGTTTCTGTACAGCACTTTGAGATATCAGCTGATGTACGAAGGGCTATATAAATAAATTTGATTTGATTTGGCCATTTTGTTTGTTTTTACCCCATGTTTTACCACATACGCCAGCACCCACACATAACCCACCTGCTATGAATATTTGTTAGTGTTGTTAATACTGTGTTTGATTTATTGTGTGGGGTCTTTTTATTTTGGTTTCAGTGGGTTTGTCACAGGTTAGAAAGGTTGGACCTTAAAAGGGAACACAAATGACATTTTCTGAAGTATCCATCTTCTGAATTTTATTTGCACACATGTAAATTCTCTTGATAAGAAATGTACTGAAAAATCCAACGTAAACCTGGTACACAAAATGTTAAATGTTTGGAATGTTTGAAATGTCTTTAAATAATGAGTCTGAGGTACAGGGAAAGAAAAACTCACTTAATGGGGTGGGAAAATGTCTGACCTCTGTTCTGACTTTCTGGTGAGGCCTGATCACCCACACTAGAAAGGCTAGAGACATTGGGTGACATTTAAATGTAATATGTAAACACTGATAATTAGGAAGTAGTTTATAATTTATCAACAGTACTGTGTGTGATTCGGAGCACGAGAGAGCAAAAGAAAGCTGCCCCTGAATGAGGGAACCCGGTCTCTAGTCTATTTTACTGTTACCTTATGGGATGCAACTATTTGGAGTTATAAAGCGTTGTAATTCTGTCTGTTGTCCATTTTACTGTTGTTTTGTTTTTGTCTTACTTCAATAAAAATCTCACCAGATTGGGTCTGCAGGATGGTCGGGATTTCTCCCTAATGATTAGCCCTCTAATGCCCTGAACCTGTAAGTCTGGGGTGAGATTGTCAATATGATAGGGGAGTAATTTGCAAAAATCGTTTCAACTGTGTTGTTAAGAATATTGGTAGTAGTACTAATTTGTCATACAGTAAAGAGCTGGATTTCCTGAATCAGAAATGCCCTAGACTAAACTGTTGTTCTGGTCTGTCCTCTCTCGATGTTACGGCGAAGGTGACCACAGATGGTATCTAGATGCATGGAAGATAATTAGACCGAGAAGTGTGTGCCTCAACCCCTCTAACCAGCTGAAGTAATGGCGACAATGGCATTCACTATGGCCCTGTCCTTCACCACTTCTATCGTGAGACCGGAGTCCGAGCCAGCAACCTGTACACAGCATCCAGTCAAAGCTATCAACTGCCTTCTCTCCAGGTTCTTTGGTGTGTTTTTACCTGGGTATGGAGTTGCATGTGCCCTAGACCAAATTCGGGAGATCTCTAGACAGAGAAATATGCAATGATAAAATAATTACGTAAATTGGCTCTGCAGGTCAAGGGGGCACTCGTGCAATCATTGGCGATGAATGTTGTACTTTTGTCCCACTTCTAATATGACTGATCTCACCAAATACATTGCCTCTGTCGCTAAGAATAATTCCCCACAACCAGAGTGGACACTCGCAACTTGGATGGAATCCCTGTTTGGAAATTGGGGATAACAAATTGCCAAATGGGCTGCAGGATGTGTTTTTTACTTAGTTTGCCTAATTAACACGATGTGTATGTGTGTATTTTTTGTATTACCATACTACTTAAGATTGTATAACGGGGGGCCTCCCGGGTGGCGCATTGGTTAAGGGCGCTGCTGTGCCACCAGAAACTCTGGGCTCATGCCCAGGCTCTGGTCGCGACCGGGAGTTCCGTGGGGCGTTGCACAATTGGCATAGCGTTGTCCGGGTTTTGTACAAAGATTGTATAACGCAAAACGAAGGGTTTGAAATGCTGAAGAATCTGGTTGTGGTGATTTCTCTTACTTTAATACAAGTATAGAACCTTTTGATAGAAGCTATGCTTACCTTGAAATTTAACGATTGTCACAAAAGTGATAAACATTTTATGTGAAGAAACATTTTATGGTTTGTGCTTTTCTAATAACCAATTTGACTAGGTTCATACAAGTGACTGATTGACTGTGCCTGGGGGGAATCCTCACTATCAGTATCTGCAATTTGGCAGTACACCCAGAACATTGTTTTGAGAACCGAAAGGGATGTCTCCGCTTGGAAAGAAGCCTTGTGAGCTACTGGTCGGTCACAAACATGAACCAAGCATTAATGATGAATTAATGATGAATAAGCTAAATCATGCAAATATAAACTTGTCTGTGTAAGCGGAATATGAGAGAACTAACGTAACTGCTCCCCGTAACAGCTCACTTCAGACTGGTACTTTATGCATCCAAGTTTGACTGTGACCTCCAGCTTTCTGTTAATAAAGAATGATTCATTTAAGAATGACTTCAGGTGTCCTTGGTGGTATTTTCCATGACAAATTAAACAACACTTTCTTCAATCTACACACAATACCCCATAACAACAAAATGAAAACAGATTTACATGTTCACACATTTATACTTAACATTTTTTAAATACCTTATTTACATAAGTATTCAGTCCCTTTGCTATGAGACTTGAAATTGAGCTCAGGTGCATCCGGTTTCCAATGATCATCCTTGAGATGTTTCTACAACTTGGAATCTACCGGTGGTAAATTCAATAGATTGGACATGATTTGGAAAGCCACACACCTGTCTATATAAAAGGTCCCACAGTTGACAGTGCATGTCAGACGAAAACCAAGCCATGAGGTCAAAGGAATTGTTTGGAGCGCTCAGACAGGATTGTGTCGAGGCACAGATCTGGGGAAGGGTACCAAGACATTTCTGCAGCATTGAAGGTCCCCAAGAACACAATGGCCTCCATCATTCTTAAGAGGGAGAAGGGCCTTGGTCAGGGAGGTGACCAAGAACCCAATGGTCACTCTGACAAATCTTGATAGGATCTACAGAAAATAATGGGAGAAACTCCCCAAATACAGGTGTGCCAAGCTTGTAGCATCATACCCAAGAAGACTCGAGGCTATAATCGCTGCCAAAGGTGCTTCAAACAAAGTACTGAGTAAAGGGTGTGAATACTTATGTAAATGTAATATTTCTGTTATTTTTTTATGCATTTGCAAAAAATGTATAAAACCTGTTTATGCTTTGTCATTATGGGGTATTGTGTGTAGTTTGATGAGGAGTTTTTTTTTTAATAAGGCTGTCACATAAAATGTGGAAAAGGTCAAGGGGTCTGAATACTTTCCGAATTGTATTTTTTAATTTGACCTTTATTTAACCAGGCAAGTCCGTTAAGAACAAATTCTTATTTTCAATGACTGCCTAGAATGCACTGTAAGTGGGTGTAGCAAAGCATCAGGGCCCGTATTCATAAAGCGTCTCAGAGTAGGACCCTAGTACTGATCCAAGGTCAGTTTTTTGTTTTTGATCATAATGAATAAGGTTACATAGGAGGACCTGATCCTAAATCAGCACTGCTTCTTTGAGATGCTTTATGAACATCGGTCCAGCTTTGTTTGCTTTACAAGTGACTGCATTACAAATCTGTTTGTTTCCCCATTTTAAATGGTTAAAGATAAAAATCCTTAATTGAAACAAAGCAATCACCCCGTCTGTGCTTTGGTAAAAAGCTGAGGGATGGGCCTGGAGAAACATAACCACTCTCAAATTCATAGATACTACATAGGACTGACCATCCATTATATTCAAATGTATAGTTTTAACCATGTTGAGGCTATATAGAGTTTGTTTAAATGTACCTTGTTTAAACATTGGAGTAGCAAGGTTCTATTTTGGGTTCTGTTGGGGTATGACAATTGAACTAAGCGCATGAGGCATTTATAAGTTATATTATTCAAGAATCAATGGGTACATAATATTAATTTAAGTAAAACATGGATGTAGCAACTAAGGATTCCACCTTTCAATTATAATGCATTAAGATTTTTTTTAAATACAACTGAAACAAAAGGCAAAGTGAGAAGTTTCTCTTCTGGGTTATGATTCTAAATGAACTGGCATTTACTGGCAAATCTGTTCCTTTACAGTGCTTTCATTACAGCCAAAAATCTTCCATTATAACACAAACAAGTACTCACTTTGCTACCATTTTGTTTTTGTTATATGCCTGTGTATTTGGTAAGTACATTGCTCAACAGAAACGAAAAAATGTTTTAACTATCAACCACAGATAACCTGGTAATTACCATACGTGTTAATTAAATGCACTGTCAAAACTAAAAGTGCTACTGATGTTCTATATTCCCCACGAGAGCTGGCACATTCCATGGAGTATGTCAAAAGGGGTGCGACACATAAGGCTGTTCCAAAATAAATAAATAAAGGGAACACTTAAACAACACAATGTAACTCCAAGTCAAACACACTTCTGTGAAATCAAACTGTCCACTTAGGAAGCAACACTGATTGACAAATTTCACATGCTGTTGTGCAAATGGAATAGACAACAGGTGGAAATTATAGGCAATTAGCAAGACACCCCCAATAAAGGAGTGGTTCTAAAGGTGGTGACCACAGACCACTTCTCAGTTCCTTTGCTTCCTGGCTGATGTTTTGGTCACTTTTGAATGCTAGCGGTGCTTTCACTCTAGTGGTAGCATGAGACGGAGTCTACAACCCACACAAGTGGCTCAGGTAGTGCAGCTCATCCAGGATGGCACATCAATGCGAGCTGTGGCAAGAAGGTTTGCTGTGTCTGTCAGCGTAGTGTCCAGAGCTTGGAGGCGCTACCAGGAGACAGGCCAGTACATCAGGAGACGTGGAGGAGGCCGTAGAAGGGCAACAACCCAGCAGCAGGACCGCTACCTCTGCCTTTGTGCAAGGAGGAGCCAGAGCCCTGCAAAATGACCTCCAGCAGGCCACAAAATGTGCATGTGTCTGCTCAAACGGTCAGAAACAGACTCCATGGGGTGGTATGAGGGCCCGACGTCCACAGGTGGGGGTTGTGCTTACAGCCCACTGGCGCCCTGTGCTCTTCACAGATGAAAGCAGGTTCACACTGAGCACGTGACAGACGTCCGGAGACGCCGTGGAGAACGTTCTGCTGCCTGCAACATCCTCCAGCATGACCGGTTTGGCGGTGGGTCAGTCATGGTGTGGGGTGGCATTTCTTTGGGGGGGCGCACAGCCCTCCATGTGTTCGCCAGAGGTAGCCTGGCTGCCATTAGGTACCGAGATGAGATCCTCAGACCCCTTGTGAGACCAGACGCTGGTGCGGTTGGCCCTGGGTTCCTCCTAATGCAAGACAATGCTAGACCTCATGTGGCTGGAGTGTGTCAGCAGTTCCTGCAAGAGGAAGGCATTGATGCTATGGACTGGCCCGCCCATTCCCCAAACCTGAATCCAATTGAGCACATCTGGGACATCATGTATCTCTCCATCCACCAACGCCACGTTGCACCACAGACTGTTCAGGAGGTGCTTTAGTCCAGGTTTGGGAAGAGATCCCTCAGGAGACCATCCGCCACCTCATCAGGAGCATGCCCAGGCGTTGTAGAGAGGTCATACAGACACGTGGAGGCCACACACACTACTGAGCCTCATTTTGACTTGTTTTAAGGACATTATTAGTTGGATTAGCCTGTAGTGTGGTTTTCTACTTTAAATTTTGAGAGTGACTCCAAATCCAGACCTCCATGGGTTGATAAATTTGATTTCCATTGATCATTTGTGTGATTTTGTTGTCAGCACATTCAACTATGTTAAGAAAAAAGTATTTAATAAGAATATTTCATTCATTCATTCAGATCTACGATGTGTTATTTTAGTGTTCCCTTTATTTTTTTGAGCACTATATATAGTGGAGCGCCCTTATCTTTGACAAAAGGACTTTTCTAGTGCTACACACACACACAAAAAAGTATTTAGTCAGCCACCAATTGTGCAAGTTCTCCCACTTAAAAAGATGAGGCCTGTAATTTTCATCATAGGTATACTTCAACTATGACAGACAAAATGAGAAAAAATCCTGAAAATCACATTGTAGGATTTTTAATGAATTTATTTGCAAATTATGGTGGAAAATAAACTTTTGTTATTGACCAAATACTTATCTCAATACTTTATATACCCTTGTTGGCAATGACAGAGGTCAAAAGTCTTCTGTAAGTCTTCAAGGTTTTCACTCACTGTTGCTGGTATTTTGGCCCATTCCTCCATGCAGATCTCCTCTAGAGCAGTGATGCTTTGGGACTGTTGCTGGGCAACACGGACTTTCAACTCCCTCCAAAGATTTTCTATGGGGTTGAGATCTGGAGACTGGCTAGGCCACTCCAGGACCTTGAAATGCTTCTTACGAAGCCACTCCTTCGTTGCCCGGGCGGTGTGTTTGGTATCATTGTCACGTGGAAAGACCCAGCCACCTTTCATCTTCAATGCCATTGCTGATGGAAGGAGGTTTTCACTCAAAATCTCACAATACATCTTTCCTTTACACTTGCACAATTGGTGGCTGACTAAATACTTTTTTGCCCCACTGTGTGTGTGTACATATATAAATATATATAGCACTACAAATATAGGGATGTATACAGGGTGCAGTTTGAGACACAGCCTAGGTGACTAAACCAAGAGCTAATGGAGCACTACTGCAGCTAATAAAGTCCAAGTCAAATCCCACATTATCAGTATGTGTAGTATTCGGCACACTGCACTCAGACATACGCTTTGCATTGAATACTTAATAAAAACATATCCAGGTGGGAATGTGAATACTTGGTTTATCCCTTATGTTCTCTATGTTGAAGTTGCGACATTACAAGGAAAGTGATTCACGGTCAGTTTCACAGTCGGATGCTCCCTAGCCATAACCAGTTTTCACAGTCTAGAGTTTGACGCTCCTCCCTGGCTGGGGTCCTCCTGTCTGAGGAGGCAGTCATCGCTCACCCCCTGGGAGGCCAGCTCGGACAGCACGTTGTCCAGGTAGTTGGGGTCCGGGTAGCCATGACCAGACACGTTGGACATCATCTCCGTCTTGTGGTGGATCTCGTTCCACACCACCGTATCGGGCTCGCCCGTGGTGCTGGACGTTCCCACCGTAAAAATGAGGCGCCGTGTCCATGCCACCTTCAGCAGCTCCAGCACCTGACATGAAATCAGACATGAAATTAGAGATGACATGCCCCCATCACTATCATGGAATTTTAGCTAGCGGTGGCCAAAGTTACTGGAAGTTTGTTGTGGGCAACTCCATACGAGATTGGCCCAAATCTATGATATTCCTGAAATTAAATGCATTGAAATGTCCTTTGGGGTAAGGATGTTTGGCATACCTTTGAAGTCTACCCAAAATTATTATTGAGAAATAATTGATTGAAATTAAAAAATGTGAAATTTTGGCCTTACCCAGGCCTTCTTTAAAAGACACTACAACGATGAGTCTGTAGATGCTAAAGACAGTCTTGGTGTCATTTGAAACCTTACCGTGTGGTCTGAAATATGATTTGTGTTTAGATTAATAACATTTTACATTAATTTCGGGATAATTTAAAAATAAACAAATACTTTGAAAGTACACTTTCACATTTAATGAGAGAACTAGAAAATATTGTCCCACATACATTGTGTAATTGGATAATCCCCAACAGCGACCTAACTGCCACGGTCGCACACTTGCTAGCAAAAGTGCGATGTACTGTACTTCAGAATCATCTTTATTTGTAAAGTAAATTTACACATACCTAGAATCTGACTTGGTAAAATGGTGCTGCTAGCAAGACATATAGAAATGTAATATAGAGACAATACAGAGAGGAATTTAAACAATGTAAATACTGTATATTATATACAAAATAAATAGTGAACATAGAACTAAAAGAGTATGAGCTCATTTACAGTGACTTTCACGCCTCACTCTAACCATTTTACTCCCCCTAGCAGAGCAGGTTAGAATGTTTTGAAGTTATTTAGACGAGTAAGTTGTACATTAACTAACGCTTCCCACGTGTGAAACACACACACACACACACACACACACCTCCAAGACCCCAATCTTGTGTTCTTAAATGAGGAAAACCGAGACAAAATCTGTCAGTTCAGCCGCCTTTAAAGTTTCTCCTGGCCCATAGACTAGTTTCAGGGTGAGGAACCTTCTAACATTAAGTTATAAAATACTGAATGTCCCTTTTAAGGTGGTCTGCATTGTCTCTAGGTTATGGTAGAGGTATGCCCATTTGATTTCACATCGACAGGAAATCAGATATAGAAATGGATTTCTTTGGCAAGAACATTTGGATGAATTATCAATAAAACAATTACCTCACACTGTACAGTAAAATAAGCATTTATTAAATATAGCCAACAGAGTAGCGGAGCATACGAGGAATGTGTGAGTGTAACAATTGTTCAAATATTTTGGACGTATAGAGGTAGACATAAGCACAAGACATAAGCACAAGACACACTGTTTTGTTCATAAATAATGGTGTACATTTAGTGTTTACTCATAAAGGGATGGTATTGTAAGTATTACTTTTTAAGATGATAATAACATTTCGAATTCAACATGTGGTTGTTAGCTAGCTAGTGTGTTGTATGTGTGAATGATGGCTAGCTCCTTGACGGATCAACGTCCTTTGTATTGTGTCTGTTGTAGAGAGAGGAAATGATTGGCAGAACATATGTGCTCTACAAATGTTTTTATATTTTCTTATGGAAGCAGAAGAAACTCATTACACTGAAAACAGCCTGATCACCGAAGTCCACGTCTTCTACCAACGGAGCTACAAAAGGATCTCACACACACACACACAGCGGAGCTACGGCGGTGCAGTACAGCACCGGTTACATGAGCAGAACAGAGTCAAAAGGTTGTGTTCATTAGGGAGCAAACTGGAAAAAAACAGGGAGGATCTACGCGGACTTGTCCAATGAGAACTGTTAATTTTCTGTTGCGTGCCCTTATGAGCACGTCTAGGGTGTTGTCAACTGTTTGGTGTGTTGGTTCGTTGTAAGATAGATGCAGTGTTAGCTGCTTACCTTTCTTCCCTTTTTGTTGTCTGGGAGGAAGCAGAAGCGAGGGAAGCCTCTAGAGGTGTACGACTGCCCGGGATTAGGGTGCTCTGGACCCTGGAGAGAGTGAGGAAGTGAGTGAGTGAGTGAGTGAGTGTGTCTCATGTGTGTGTCTTGTGTATGTCTTGTGTGTGTACCTGTATCCCATGGGTAATGTTGTATATGATCTGGATAGTTCCACAGTCAGGGTGGCCAGGGAGGGACTGGGAGATACTATAGATCTCCATCTTCCCCTTGGGCTGGGTCCCAGTCTTCTCCCCATAGATTGTCTTGCATGAGGGGCACTGGAGGCTGCCATCCTGGAACAGAGAACAGAAAGTCAACCACCTTAGAAGACACCCAACGGAGGCAGACTTTCTTTACAAAATACCAAAAGGCACATGTACAGTGCATTCGGAAAATATTCAGACCCCTCGACTTTTTCCACATTTTGTTCCAGCCTTATTCTAAAATTGAATAAAATATGTTTCCTCAATCTACACACAATACCCCACAACGACAAAGCGAAAACAGGTTTTTAGAAATTGTATCAAATTTACTAAAAATAAAAAACAGAAATACCTTATTTACATAAGAATTCTGACCTTTTGCTATGAGACAAAATTGATCATCCTTGATATGTTTCTACAACTTGATGGGAGTCCATCTGTGGAAAATTCAATTGATTGGACATGATTTGGAAAGGCACACACACCTTTCTATATAAAAGGTCCCACAGTTGTCAGTGACTGTCTGAGCAAAAACCAAGCCATGAGGTCGAAGGAATTGCCTGTAGACCACCGAAACAGGATTGTGTCGAGGCAAAAAAATTGTGGCACTGAAGGTCCAAGAACACAGTGGCCTCCAACATTATTAAATGGAAGAAGTCTGGAACCACCAAGACTCTTCCAAGAGCTGGCCGCCTTGCCAAACTGAAAAGGGCCTTGGCCAGGGAGGTGAACGAGAGCCTAATGGTCACTCTGACAGATCTCCAGAGTTCCTCTGTGGAGATGGGAGAACCTTCCAGAAGAACAACCATCTCTGCAGTACTCCACCAATCAGGCCTTTATGGTAGAGTGGCAAGACTGAAGCCACTCCTCAGTAAAGGAACATGACAGCCTGCTGGAAGTTTGCCAAAAGGCACCTAAAGACTCTCAGACCACGAGAAACAAGATTATCTGGTCTGATGAAACCAATATTGAACTCTTTGGCCTGAATGCCAAGCGTCACGTCTGGAGGAAACCTGGCACCATCCCTACGGTGACGCATGGGTGGCAGCATCATGCTGTGGGTTGTTTTTCAGTGGCAGGGACTGGGATACTAGTCAGGATCAGGGGAAAGAGATCCTTGATGAAAACCTGCTCCAGAGCGCTCAGGACCTCAAACTGGGGCAAAGGACAACGACCCTAAGCACACAGCCAAGACAACGCAGAAGTAGCTTCGGGACAAGTCTCTGAATGTCCTTGAGTGGCCCAGCCAGAGCCCAGACTTAAAACCGATCAAACTAATCTGGAGAGACCTGAAAATAGCTGTGCAGCGACACTCCCCATCAAACCTGACAGAGTTTGAGAGACTCTGCAGAGAAGAAATGGGAGAAACTCTCCAAATACAAGTGTGCCAAGCTTGTAGCATCATACCCAAGAAGACTTGAGGCTGTAATCGCTGCCAAAGGTGCTACAACAAAGGTTAAAGGATACTCTAGGAAGTCTTGGTGGTTCCAAATGTCTTCCATTTAAGAATGATGGAGGCCACTGTGTTCTTGGGGACCTTCAACACTGCAGAAATGATTGGGTAACTTCCCCAGATCTGCGCCTCAAAACAATCCTGTCTCAGGAGCTCTACGGGCAATTTCTCAAACCTCATGGCTTGGTTCTTTGCTCTGACATGCACTGTCAACTGTGGGACCTTATATAGACAGGTGTGTGCCTTTCAAAATCATGTCCAATCAATTGAATTTACCACAGGTGGACTCCGATTAAGTTGTATAAACATCTAAAGAATGATCAACGGAAACAGGATGCACCGGAGCTCAATTTTGAATCTCAAAGCAAAGGGTCTGAATACTTATGTAAATAAAATTATTTCTTTAATAAATTTGCAAACATTTTGAAAAAACTTTTTTCGCTTTGTCATTTGTGTGTAAGATTGATGAGAAAAAATTTTTTAATCAATTTTTAGAGTAAGGCTGTAATGTGCCTCCCGGGTGGCGCTGTGGTCTAAGGCACTGCATCGCAGTGGTAGAGGTGTTACTACAGTTGGAAAGTGTCTCCGCCGACACATTGGTACGGGTGTTAAGGAGCATGTTTTGGGGTGTGGCAGGGTAGTCTAGTGGTTAGTGTTGGGCTAGTAACCGAAAGGTTGCAAGTTCAAATCCCTGAGCTGAAAGGCAGTTAACCTACTGTTCCTAGGCTGTCATTGAAAATAAGAATTTGTTCTTAACTGACTTGCCAGGAGATGCTACATGTGTTTAATAACAGTCAATTACCGTGAGACCGGCAGTTATTTGCTTGACAATCACCAGCCAACAAAATCTCATGACCGCCACAGCCCTTCAATACGTATTAGATTTTAATTTTGATTGAATTTTAAAAAATAGAATTCCGCTATGATATTATGGGGTATTGTGTGTAGGCCAGTGACCCCGCAAAAATCTAAGTTTAATACATTTTCAATCCAGGCTGTAACCACCAAATGTGGAAAAAGTCAAGGGGTATGAATACTTTCTGAAGGCACTGTAATATGACACGTTGTGGGTAACACTTAACTTTTAGCCTGCAAGTACAATGCTTCATTACTTGTTATAAGCATGTACAAGCCATTATAATGCCTTATAAGGCTTGTAATATGTTAATGCCTCTATGTAGGACAATATGTGGGCTCGTGTCTTCCAGGCAACCAACTGAATTACATTTAGGATCTCTGTGGCACCCACCTTGGTACCATTGTTGTACATGGCCAGCATGCAGAGCATGTGGAGGGTGTGTCCACACTTGAACTTGCCCACGGCGCCAGGCTGGATGGACTGGGCTCCCTCAGACGCCACGTCATAATCCGACGGACAAGACAGCCGGTCCATACAGATGATGCAGTCCTGAAACCACAGGGAGAATGTTATCATAAAATTACATGAGAACAAGTATTACAGGATCTCTATGATATTATATTGCAAGTCTATAAATTGTGGTTGGGATAACTTGGGGATACAGATGGGTATTGTATACAAAACAGCAGTTGGTTTGCTCATACTGCTTTAGAAATAGGCCAAGCCTGTGTTCATTTTAGAGAAATCCTATTGCTTTCAACCTGCATACTGCAAATTCTTTGCAAAAATAACATTTCTTTCTTCAATACAAATACAATGAGTTGTTTTGTATATAAAAATATTTAAAAAACAGTGCCTTCACATGAATGTATAATTTTTTACAAAAATAGTTTAAGTCTGAGAGACTACATGCAAACAAAAGCAGGTGTAATTAATTGCATGTTTAATGAGTTCCAGTGTACCAGAACAAGGAAACACACGACTGATTCTCCTGCAAGAGCACTACTTCAGTGAGTGCTGCGTAAAAAGACGGCCCCAGGGAGAATTTCCCCCTAGGTACAGATCTAGGATAAGATTCCCTTCCCCCAATCCTAACCTTAACCATTAGGGGGGAAAATGCTAAACTGACCCAAGATCAGCGTCTAGGGGCAACTTCACCCTATACAAAAAAAACAAATAAGATGCGAGGGAGGAGGAGGGAGACTGACATTGACATGAGTACCTCGTCTTTAGCAGAGGCCACTTCCTCCATGTAGCGGTGAATGACATCCTCTGGTTTCTGGGCCGGGACTGAGAGGATAGTGGACACAATGAACAGAGTTGGGGAGAAGCCAACCACATACACAGGACACAGGTGGTATTATCATGACAGAAATTGTATAGACATTTGTTTTTTAAATCCATGGCTTTCAGTGGTTGAAACTACAGTGGTTGCCTAGTTGTTTTGCAGTTCGCAAACAAATTATGTTCACAGAAATAATAGCCTAGATTTCATAGCCTATAGTTAAATCCAAAAACATTTTTAACTGACACTTCACTTTCGCTGTATTTTATATTTCTGCCTTCTGAAAGCCTAAAGCAAAAATGTCCAACTCATTCTGCAGAAGTAGCCTACTTCGCTGCAGCTCAGACTTTAGGCAGGCTTCGTTGGCAAATCTGTACCATGCAAGAGTACTGCTCGAAAATATAACATGAGTTTGAGGCACACAGTATTAATGTTTGACAGTTATGGCTGAATGAGAGAAGAGGGTAAGATATTGACACTAATCTACTAATGTGCCAAACGCACCCTCTTGCTCTTCCTTCGTCAGTCAGGGTATGCGTCACAAATGCCACCCTATTCCCTACATTGGTCAAAAGTAGTGCACTATGTAGGGAATATGGTGCCAATTTAGGATGCTTCCTCAGAGTTAGATTAGTGAATGTCAGTTTGCTCTGCCATCTTCATATAACACCTGCGTAAATAAAAAGGCATTATATGAAGATAAGATGGATCCAAAAAGCAGGAACACGATTAGTTCTGAAGGAAACACACCAATGTTTGTTAGCTAATGAATACGGTGTTGACCGCCAAGCAACATCACAACACTGATTTGTGGATATGAATGAGAGTCACGGGAGGGCAAATGATTCGTACAGAGACAAGTAGGCGATGGAATGAGATAAGAGTGAGCACATGTAAGATAAAAGGACGCTATACTAGCCTGCAGATAATCAAAACACACTGCCTGAGATGCCTTTTCAGGTTACAATTTGAAATGTGTATACATAATCTAAAATACACACAAACTTAATGATAAATGGTTCCTTACACTGATAGTAGTATATCAACCAGGGGAAATGTAATCCATGGTTCAGGTTTATTTAAAAAGCCACTACTAACTTGAGCTAACTTTAGCCACCTCAAGTGAAAAATCTATGGGAGTAATAGGGGCAACCATGATATATTTTGGGTCAAATCACCTTTAAGTCAAGTCAAACCAAATCAATGAGTTGATTTCAGTTGCCCCCATCACTCCCATTGATTGTAAGTCTTGTGTAGTGACTATTGAGATCCTAAAACTGAGTGAGAATAGGAATTCCTAGCTCGGATATCGCCAATGTTTCACCAGGCAGGCATATTAGTTTCCCACCACAAAAACACAAAACATTTTTTTCATATTTGAACATGTATTACAACTTGTTTGGGATAACTCAAGATGACAACACAATGGAAAGCATTGGATGTGACAAGGCACAGAGCTGGATGCAGGCCCATAATGGGGGGTGGGGGGGGGTAGGAGTGGGGTGGGTGGCGTAGCTACCTGTCCTGTGCTGCCTCTTTTCCCTCCTAACCGAGCTGCGACTTTTGGAGCCCGCAGGCCTGCTGCTGCTGCTGGGGGGAGGAGGAGCGGAGGAGGGGGCACTCATGAAGCGCACGCCGAGTCCCACTGCTGACATCAAAATGGAGGCCATGCCTGGAGTGGGTGGCCAGGGGAGGACCGGTGGAGACATGCAGATGGGGTGGGGGACGGGGGGGTTGGAAGGGGATCGGGACCAAAGGGATGCGACATGGTGGATAAAGCAGTGACTGACTGGTGAGAAAAGAGGGCGTGTATTGGGAAGTTTGGGAAGCTTCCAGACCAATTCTGCTTGGTCAAAATAGAGAACATTGGATTCAGGAATAAGAAGTAATTTGGATTCAATGTTTGTACAGTAAAGAAAATGTGTTTGACTAACATTCAGCAGTAATAAATGTGGGCTGATGTGATAAATGCACCGATTTCCTATTTAAAGCCATATTGTAAGGTTCTGCCTCGATTCTGGACCGAATTTAGCCTAGTGGTTATAAGCGATGGACCAGTAACTGAAAGGTTGCCGAGTCGAATCCCTGAACCAACTATGTGGGAAAAAATCTGTTATTTCATTAAGGGTACGTTTTAAAGAGCACACAAACAAATATTTACAAAATGTGACAAAGAAAATCTTCAAAAATGCACTCTACAAAACATTTTAGCTTAAGTCCAACTGGACCAAAAGTGTTCACATGCAAAATAAGCTGAATTGCTGTTGGTCACACATGCATATACAGTGGGGCAAAAAAAGTATTTAGTCAGCCACCAATTGTGCAAGTTCTCCCACTTAAAAATATGAGAGAGAGGCCTGTAATTTTCATCATAGGTACACTTCAACTATGACAGACAAAATGAGAGATTTTTTTTCTCCAAAAAAATCACATTGTAGGATTTTTAATGATTTTATTTGCAAATTATGGTGGAAAATAAGTATTTGGTCAATAACAAAAGTTTATCTCAATACTTTGTTATATACCCTTTGTTGGCAATGACAGAGGTCAAATGTTTTCTGTAAGTCTTCACAAGGTTTTCACACACTGTTGCTGGTATTTTGGCCAATTCCTCCATGCAGATCTCCTCTAGAGCAGTGATGTTTTGGGGCTGTTGCTGGGTAACACAGACTTTCAACTCCCTCCAAAGATTTTCTATGGGGTTGAGATCTGGAGACTGGCTAGGCCACTCCAGGACCTTGAAATGCTTCTTACGAAGCCACTCCGTTGCCCGGGCGGTGTGTTTGGGATCATTGTCATGCTGAAAGACCCAACAACGTTTCATCTTCAATGACCTTGCTGATGGAAGGAGGTTTTCACTCTAAATCTCACGATACATGGCCCCATTCATTCTTTCCTTTACACGGATCAGTCGTCCTGGTCCCTTTGCAGAAAAACAGCTCCAAAGCATGATGTTTCCACCCACATGCTTCACAGTAGGTATGGTGTTCTTTGGATGCAACTCAGCATTCTTTGTCCTCCAAACACGACGAGATGAGTTTTTACCAAAAAGTTATATTTTGGTTTCATCTGACCATATGACATTCTCTCAATCTTCTTCTGGATCATCCAAATGCTCTCTAGCAAACTTCAGACAGGCCTGGACATGTACTGGTTTAAGCAGGGGGACACATCTGGCACTGCAGGATTTGAGTCCCTGGCGGCGTAGTGTGTTACTGATGGTAGGCTTTGTTACTTTTGTCCCAGCTCTCTGCAGGTCATTCACTAGGTCCCCCCGTGTGGTTCTGGGATTTTTGCTCACCGTTCTTGTGATCATTTTGACCCCAAGGGGTGAGTTCTTGCGTGGTGCCCCAGATCGAGGGAGATTATCAGTGGTCTTGTATATCTTCCATTTCCTAATAATTGCTCCCACAGTTGATTTCTTCAAACCAAGCTGCTTACCTATTGCAGATTCAGTCTTCCCAGCCTGGTGCAGGTCTACAATTTTGTGTCTTGTATCCTTTGACAGCTCTTTGGTCTTGGCCATAGTGGAGTTTGGAGTGTGACTGTTTGAGGTTGTGGACAGGTGTCTTTTATACTGATAAGAAGTTCAAACAGGTGCCATTAATACAGGTAACGAGTGGAGGACAGAGGAGCCTCTTAAAGAAGAAGTTACAGGTCTGTGAGAGCCAGAAATCTTGCTTGTTTGTAGGTGAACAAATACTTATTTTCCACCATAATTTGCAAATAAATACAATTTAAAATCCTACAATGTGAATTTCTGGATTTTCTCTCATTTTGTCTGTCATAGTTGAAGTGTACCTATGGATGAAAATTACAGGCCTCTCTCATCTTTTTCTTTTTAAGTGGGAGAACTTGCACAATTGGTGGCTGACTAAATACTTTTTTGCCCCACTGTATATATGCTCAGTCTGTCTCTCTGGTGGCCTATCTGCTGGCTCAACAGGAATGAGATTTTTTTTTGCGTAAAAATATTAACTGCTAGCTAGGACAGTGTAACGGAAAATGTAACGAGAAAGAAAAAAAGTGAACTATTGCTTTAACTATTCCTTTTCATTAAGACCACAAACCCCTGAGAATACCCTGGAAAATAAATTACATCACGGGCAACTGACAAGAACCAAGCCTGGTTGGTGCACAACAGGGCCTGGTCTGTGGAGATTGTGCACAGCGATAAACTGAGGTGCTAGGCTAGTTGTCTAGAGAGACACAATGGCTTTCACACCATAGACAGTGACAGGCCATTGCCATGAAATCACAAAGGAGTTCTCTGTATCACTGCTGTAATGACTGGTCAACAAAAGCTGTGCCTCAAAAATCTGTCAGGTCTATCAGATAAGCTTACTAAAGCACACAATTGCTGGACAGTGCTGTCAAATGTGTAGCCTGTTTCTGGTGTATCAGCCATCTTTGTTAAGTCATTAGCTTGCCATAGGCTACACATTTGGCTGAAACAAAGTATGTCAACAAACATCGATTTTAAAACTTATGAGTGTGAAAACGCAACACTTTTTCACCCTCTTACTTTCACACTGAGACGTAACCTCATGGAGCAGAAGGTTCTGCCATCGTCACTAAGAAAAACATTGCTTTACCGAAAACGCTAGAATTCACATGGATGGGGACTAAGAATACAGGTAGTACCACCATTGGGGACATGAAAATTGGATGAATTACTTGGGACCTCTTTACCTGCCAGGGCTGAGCTCACACTGGTTGATCCATTCAGTTGCACAGGGATGGCGGGGATACTGTGGCAGAAGAAACAGGAAAACAGACATTAACGGAGCATGGTGAAGGCCAAAAGGCACACATACGAATCCGTACACACCATTGCAGAAGCAATCAAATGAAGAACTGATGTGGTGGTTTCTCAAAAAAAAAAAAAAAAAAGAGCTCTAGACACTGCAGAATCCATCCACGATATCATCTATATTGAATAGTTCTGCGGCCTGTCACTGCAGGTTAACAATTATATCAATAACAATACTAAAAGGTTACGATTTGAATTTCTCAACTTTTGACATTCTAAACTAAAAAGCTAGGAAATCCACAGAAGATAAATGCCCTTCCTCTGATTAATGATGGATGGGGAGCTAGCGTGGCCTTGCTAAAACATGCCTGCCTGTGTTCAGAGTTGAACCTGCCCCCATGAGGAGAACAATGGACCCCCAAAAATCCGGCTTTCCTGCTCCACGTCAGACAAAGGCCAGGGGTACTACAGTGCACTGTGCAGTATTTCCTCCTGGTTTCCAAAACTGTCATGTTGTTCCACTGAGGCCTGTGTTCAGTGGTGCCCAAGAGAGAGCAGAGCAAAAGCAGAGAAGTCCTGCTGCAAGTATTCCAGAACACATGCAGAGAGAGCCTACCACAGTTACGCATATCTAGTGAACCGATGCCTACAGTGTGTATATGTATACAGTAGCAGTCAAAAGTTGACACACTCATTCCAGGATTTTTTTTATTTTTCTACATTGTAGAATAATAGTGTAGACATGAAACTATATAATAACACATATGTAATCATGTAGTAACCAAAAAAAAAGTGTATATTTTAGATTCTTCAAAGTAGCCACCATTTGCCTTGATAACAGCTTTGCACACTCTAGGCACTCTCAACCAGCTTCGTGAGGTACTCACCTGGAAAGCATTTCATTTAACAGATGTGCCTTGTTAAAAGTAATTTGTGGAATTTATTTAGCATAGTGGTTAGAGCGTTGGGTCAGTAACCGAAAGGTTGCTAGATCGAATCCTCGAGCTGACAAGGTAAAGAATCTGTCGTTCTGCCCATGAACAAGGCAGTTAACCCACTGTTCCTAGGCCGTCACTGTAAATAAGAATTTGTTCTTAACTGACTTGCCTATGTAAATAAAATAAGTCATTCTTAATGCGTTTGAGCCAAACAGTTATGTTGTGACAAGGTAGGGGAGGTATACAGAAGACAGTCCTATTTGGTAAAATACCAAGTCCATATTACGGCAAGAACAGCTCAAATAAGCAAAGAGAAACGACAGCCCATCATTACTTGAAGACATGTAGGTCAGTCAATCCGGAAAATGTCAAGAACCATTGAGCGCTATGATGAAACTGGCTCTCATGAGGAACAGCACAGGAAAGGAAGACCCTGAGTTACCTCTGCTGCAGAGGATACGTTCATTAGAGAGTTACCAGCCTCAGAAATTGCAGCCCAAATAAATGCTTCAGAGTTCAAGTAACAGACATGTCAACATCAACTGTCCAGAGGAGACGGCGTGAATCAGGCCTTCATGCTCGATTGCTGCAAAGAAACCACTACTAAAGGACATCAATAATAAGAAGAGACTTGCTTGGGCCAAGAAACACAAGCAATGGCCATCAGACTAGGCTAAATCTGTCCTTGGTCTGACGAGTCTAAATGTGACATTATTAGTTCCAACCACCATGTCTTTGTAAGACGCGGAATAGGTAAACGGATGATCTCCGCATATGTGGTTCCCACCGTGAAGCATGGAGGTGGTGGTGTAATGGTGCTTTGCTGGTGACAGTTAGTGATTTATTTAGAATTGAAGGCACACTTAACCAGCATGGCTACCACAGCATTCTGCAGCGATACACCACCCCATCTGGTTTGTGCTTAGTAGGTGTATTGGTTTTTCAACATGAAAATGGCCCAACACACCTACCAGGCTGTGTAAGGAGAGTGATGGAGTGACTCCAAGGAGAGAGTGATGGAGTGACTCCAAGGAGAGAGTGATGGAGTGCCACATAAGACCTGGACTCCACAACCACCCGATCTCAAGCCAATTGAGATGGTTTGAGATGAGTTGGACCGCGAAGTGAAGGAAAAGCAGCCAACAAATGTGAAACATATATTTTACATTTATTTAACTTGGCAAGTCAGCTATGAAAAATTCTTATTTTACAAAGGCGGAAAAGCCCAGCCAAACCCTCCTCTAACCCGGACAGCACTTGTCCAATTGTGCGCAGCCCTATGGGACTCTCGATCACGGCCGGATGTGATACCTTGGTTCGATCCCGGGCTGTATGTGGTGATGCCTCTAGCACTGCAAGGCATTGCCTTAGACCGCTGCGCCAGTAAGGAGCACAATATATATGGGAACTCCTTCAAGACTGTTGGGAGAATGCAAAGAGTGTGCAAAGCTGTCATCAAGGCAAAGGGAGGCTCTTTTGAAGATTAGAACATTTTGATTTGTTTTAACACTTTTTTTCATCCTACATGTTTCCATATGTTATTTCATAGTTTTGATTTCTGCGCTCTTATTCTACAAAGTAGACAATAGTACAAATACAGAAACATGTGTGTGGTACTGTATATACAACTGAAGTCATAAGTTTACATAACAACCTTAGTGTGTCATTAAAACTCTTTTTCAACCACTCCACACATTTCTTGATAACAAACTATAGTTTTGGCAAGTCGGTTAGGACATCTACTTTGTGCATCACAAGTCATTTTTCCAACAATTGTTTACAGACAGATTATTTCACTATCACAATACTAGTGGGTCAGAAGTTTACATACACTAAGTTGACTGTGCCTTTAAACATCTTGGAAAATTCCAGAAAATGATGTCATGGCTTTAGATGCTTCTTTAGATGCTTTAGATGCTAATTTACATAATTTGAGTCAATTGGAGGTGTACCTGTGGATGTATTTCAAGGTCTACCTTCAAACTCGGTGCTTCTTTGCTTGACATCATGGGAAAATCAAACTAAATCAGTCAAGACGTCAGAAACAAAATTGTAGACCTCCACAAGTCTGATTCATCCTTGGGAGCAATTTCCAAACGCCTAAAGGTACCACGTCCATCTGTACAAACAAGAGTATGCAATAAACACCATGGGACCACACAGCCGTCATACCTCTGAGGAAGGAGACACATTGTCTCCTAGAGATGAACGTACTTTAGTGCGAAAAGTGCAAATCAATCCCAGAACAACAGCAAAGAACATTGTGAAGATGCTGGAGGAAACAGGTACAAAATATCTATATCCACAGTAAAACATGTCCTATATCGACATAACCTGAAAGGCCGCTCAGCAAGGAAGAAGCCACTGCTCCACAACCGCCATAAAAAAACCAGACTACGTTTTGTAACTGCACATGGGGACAAAGATTGTACTTTTTGGAGAAATGTCCTCTGGTCTGATGAAACAAAAATAGAACTGTTTGGCCATAATGACCATCGTTATGTTTGGAGGAAAAAAGGGGATACTTGCAAGCCGAAGAACACCATCCCAAACGTGAAGCACGGGGGTGACAGAATCATGATGTGGGGGTGCTTTACTGCAGGAGGTGCACTTCACAAAATAGATGGCATCATGAGGTAGGAGAATTGTGGATATATTAAAGCAACATCTCAAGACATCAGTCAGGAAGTTAAAGCTTGGTCACACATGGGTCTTCCAAATGGACAATGACCCCAAGCATACTTCCAAAGTTGTGGCAAAATGGCTTAAGGACAAACAAGTCAAGGTATTAGAGTGGCCATCACAAAGCCCTGACCTCAGTCCTATAGAAAACGTTTGAGCAGAACTGAAAGTGTGCAAGGGGGCCAACAAATCTGATTCAGTTACACCAGCTCTGTCAGGAGGAATGGGACAAAATTCACCCAACTTATTGTGGGAAGCTTATGGAAGGCTACCCGAAACACTTGACCCAAGTTAAACAATTTAAAGGCAACCAAAAACTAATTGAGTGTATGTCAAGGTCTGACCCACAGAGTGTGATGAAAGAAATCAAATCTGAAATAAATATTTTATTCTGACATTTCACATTCTTAAAATAAAGTGGTGACGCTAACTGACCGAAGACAATTTTATTAGGATTAAATGTCAGGAATTGTGAAAAACTGAGTTTAAATGTATTTGCCTAAGGTGTATGTAAACTTCCGACTTCAACTGTAATATACACTGCTCAAAAAAATAAAGGGAACACTTAAACAACACAATGTAACTCCAAGTCAATCACACTTCTGTGAAATCAAACTGTCCACTGGGAGGAGATCCCTCAGGAGACCATCCGCCACATCAGGAGCATGCCCAGGCGTTGTCGGGAGGTCATACAGGCACGTGGAGGCCACACACACTACTGAGCCTCATTTTGGCTTGTTTTAAGGACATTACATCAAAGTTGTATCAGCCTGTAGTGTGGTTTTCCACTTTAATTTTGAGTGAGACTCCAAATCCAGACCTCCATGGGTTGCTACATTTGATTTCCATTGATCATTTTTTGTGTGATTTTGTTGTCAGCACATTCAACTATGTAAAGAAAAAAGTATTTAATAAGAATATTTAATTCATTCAGATCTAGGATGTGTTATTTTAGTGTTCCCTTTATTTTTTTGAGCAGTGTATATAGTTTTAATACTGTAGGTAGCATTAGCTACCAGTAGTCAGCTGTACCTGCTCCAAAAAGCAAGTATTTTTCATCCTATAAATTTTGTTCGCCATCTTATTAAATAGTGAGCTAACATGTTTTCAGCACTTTTATTTTCCTGACTGATTTAAACACGTTTTCTCACCTCTCTGCAGCAGATATATAGTGAGCAATATTTTCAGCATCAAATAGCAATACATATAGAACCCTGAGAATTGCAATACAAGACTATGTATTGCGATAATATCGTATTGTGAGGTCCTTGGCAATTCCCAGCCCTAATCCAGTGCGTCAGATACAGTGCGTTTGGAAAGTATTGTGACCCCTTGAACCTTTTCCACATTTTGTTACGTTACAGACTTATTCTAAAATGGATTAAATTGTCCCCCTCATCAATATACACACAATACCCCATAATGACAAAGCAAAAATAAGTTTAGAAATGTATCAATAATAAAAACTGATATCATATTTACATAACTATTCAGACCCTTTACTCAGTACTTTGTAGAAGCATCTTTGGCAGCGATTACAGCCTCGAGTCTTCTTGGGTATGACCCTACAAGCTTGGCACACCTATATTTGGGGAATTTCTCCCATTCTTCTGTGCAAATCCTCTCAAGCTCTGTCAGGTTGGATGGGGAGCGTTGCTGCACAGCTATTTTCAGGTCTCTCCAGAGATGTTCGATCGGGTTCAAGTCCGGCTTCTGGCTGAGCCACTCAAGGACATTCAGAGATATGTCCCAAAGCGACTTCTACGTTGTCTTGGCTGTGTGCTTAGGGTCGTCGTCCTGTTGGAAGGTACATACATCGTTGCTCCAGTTTGAGGTCCTGAGCACTCTGTAGCAGGTTTTCATCTTTTTTTCCTTGATCCTGACTAGTCTGCCAGTCTCTGCCTCTGAAAAACCTCCCCACAGCATTGCGCTACCACCACCATACATCACCTTTAGGATGGTTCCAGGTTTCCTCCAGACATGATGCTTGGCATTCAGGCCAGAGGTCAAACTTGGTTTCATCAGACCATCGAATCTTGTTTCTCATGGTCAGTGTCTTTAGGTGCCTTTTGGCAAACGCCAAGTGGGCTGTCATGTGCCTTTTACTGAAGAGTGGCATCCGCCTCGCCACTACCATAAAGGCCTGATTGGTGGAGTGCTGCAGAGATGGTTGTGTTTCTAGAAGGTCCGCCCATCTCCACAGAGGAACTCTGGAGCTCTGTCAGAGAGAGCATTGGGTTCTTGTCACCTCTCTGACCAAGGCCCTTCTTTCCCCATTGCTCAGCTTGTCCGAGCGGATAACTCTAGGAAGCGTCTTGGTGGTTCCAAACTTTTTCCATTTAAGAATGGAGGCCACTATGCTGCATAAATTTTTTGGTACCCTTCCCCAGATCTGTGCCTCGACACAATCCTGTCTCGGAGCCCAACAAACAATTCCTTCGACCTCATGGCTTTGTTTTTGCTCTGACATGCACTGTCAATTGTGGGACCTTATACAGACAGGTGTGTGCAGTTCCAAATCATGTCCAATCAATTGAATTTACCACAGGTGGACTTAGGGCTGGGCGATAAATCAATAATTAGAGGTAATTACTTCCCTCAATAACGATATAAAAACGTTTAGATTCATTTCCGATAGGGTCGATATTGAATAATTAGGTACAGCAGTCCATTTCACCTCTGACACAGCAGGAACGTGCGGAGAAGTGACAATATGCACGTGGCGGGGTATACGCCCACCAAAAAACAGTTAGCACCTCAAGTTTATTTATTTATTTATCCGTTATTTTACCAGGTAAGTTGACTGAGAACACGTTCTCATTTGCAGCAACGACCTGAGGAATAGTTACAGGGGAGAGGAGGGGGATGAATGAACCAATTGTAAACTGGGGATTATTAGGTTACCGTGATGGTTTGAGGGCCAGATTGGGAATTTAGCCAGGACACCGGGGTTAACACCCCTACTCTTACGATAAGTGCCATGGGATCTTTAATGACCTCAGAGAGTCAGGACACCCGTTTAACGTCCCATCCGAAAGACGGCACCCTACACAGGGCAGTGTCCCCAATCACTGCCCTGGGGCATTGGGATATTGTTTAGACCAGAGGAAAGAGTGCCGCCTACTGGCCCTCCAACACCACTTGGTGGATTAGCCACTATTAACCACGAAAAATGAGTGATGTAGGCGAAAACAGTTATCCCCATGGAGAAGGAGCAGCTCCCAACGAAGAAATGATTGATAAAAAGGGTTAAACTGTTTCAGTAATTTGGAAGTGGTTAGGACTTTTGAAGTCCAACAAAGAGCAGAGCAATGTTCGGTGCAAATTGTGCCGTAGACAGGTGGCTACGAAGTCTGGTAATAAGACAAACCATTTTCAACAACTGAAGCAAAATCACTCTTTGGAACATGCAGGAAGTTTGAGTATTGATGAATGCCCCTCAAGCACCAGCCAATCTAGGAATGTTTGCCTGAAGCAGTCAACACTGACAGAGTTTATGCCCTACAAGCAAACATCAAAAAGACAAAGACATCACAAATGCTATTATGCATTGCATTGCTAAGGACATGCTACCAATTAGCACAGTCAAAAAGGAATGTTTCAAGAGGCGTATCAGTTTTATTGACCCCAGGTACGTGCTCCCTGGCCGCAAACAAGGAATCATTTTCCTTAAAGTATAATTTTATGTGTAGCTGACAATTTTTATTTTATGGAACCTTTATTTAACTAGCCAAGTCGGTTAAGAACAACTTCTTATTTACAATGATGGCCTATCAGGGAACAGTGGTTTAACTGCCTTCTTCAGGGGTAGAATGACAGATTTTTACCTTAGGGATTCGATCTAGCAACCTTTTGGTTACTGGCCCAACGCTCTAACCACTAGGCTACCTGCCTAGTAGTTTGTTAAGGCATTAGGCATTATTGAGTCTGAAGCAGATATGCACCTTTTAAACATTTTTTGATTAATATCATGATAATTATCGTTATAGAATGAAAAAAATATATAGATATCGTGATAATTGATTTGCCATATCGCCCAGCCCTAGGTGGACTCCAATCAAATTGTAGAAACATCAAGGATGAGTTCAATGTCGAGTCTCATAGCAAAGGGTCTGAATACTTATGTAAATAAGGTATCTGTTGTTTTTTTGGGCAAAAATGTAAAAGAAAATATATATATTTTTAGAATAAGGCTGTAACATAAATTGTGAAAAAAGGGGTCTGTATACTTTCTGAATGCACTGTACTTTGTGTGCTTTCTATCCAAGTTGATAAGGATCTGGAGTAATGTGAATGTTTATGTTCAACATTGCTTAATGCTGCCACTTTTCACTCAAGTTATTTTAAGAATATTTGGCAGGCGCTGTGTGGCATCAAGTCTGCTTCAAAACAGTCAGAAATAGTGCCACTAAGGTATTATTGAAAACAAAAATGCTATATGACCGTCAAAAGCGTTCGTCCGGGTGCTTTGTTCGTCACATGGTGTGACATAGTCTAGGCCTACTACAACCAGGGACCACATGGTGACAACAATGGGAGGAAGTGTGTGTGACACGCAGCAGTTGATGTAATGTAACCCTTTAAAAACATCAGCGGCGTATTGAGCAAGCAGAGCTTTGGGTCACAAATCTTGTTTCCTATTCTGCGTAACACCACTTCCTCTTTAGTGGAGGTCAACAAAACAGCTTATCCTGGTGTTTTCACACAGTGTTTGTGAATCTTTCAGATTCAGCACTCTATGACATACTGCAGTTTAACCCCAAATTATAACAATATGTCACTCAGCTCAAGATGAAATTATAGTTCATAGAAATAAATTGGTTCAAAACAACAAATTGGGTCTAAGGTGGCATTTACAGACAGTCCAATTCTGATCTTTTGCCACTAATTGGTCTTTTGAGCAATCAGATCTGATAATTTGCCAATAATTGGGAAAAAGATCAGAATTGGGCTGCCTGTGTAAACTCTGCCTAAATGTCAATCAGACCCTCTATCAGTTGGCTATGCCTTACTCAACTCAAAGATTATTAGTCTAAATGGATAAGCTCCTAAATGAGTCGACAATTACTTTTCAAACAAAAAAATGAGTCGACAATTACTTTTCAAACAATGTCAACAAAGCCGGTTGAAAAGGCCATAAGATGGACCTGAGGACCCACCTTAAGCCATTGGCACTGGTGGACAAGGCCAGTTGAGCTCCAGGGAGTTGACTAGCGGAGGGTGCCAGTGGCCAGGGGCCTCCCCACGCCATTCCCCCCACAGAAAGAGGCCTCCTGGTGTAGGGTGAGTACACTGAGGTGGGGTGAGCTCCAGTCGCCCTGCTAGGGACCTGGAGGCTAGGCCGGCTCAGCTGCCCCGACGAGAAGGAATGGCGCGAGCGGCTGGACATGGGGCCAGTGCTGCTGTGGCTCAGACACTGCTGGCAGGAGCATGCCGGGCCCGAGTGTATGACGGATGCACCAGATGCCAGTGGGTAGGGGAGGTTACCCTGCCGTCGTACCTGTCGCCGGTAGCCCGTGGCCTTGTTGACCTGGTCCAGCGCCGTGAGGTCCACTATGTAGTTATAGCCGTGTGAGACAATGTCCGCCGTGGCCTGCCGTGCCTGGTAGCTGTGTTCTAGTAGGATAGAAGTGCGAGTCTCGTATGGAGTCCATCCTCCTTCGTCATTCACCCACTCCCAATATACTCCGCTACCCAAGCCTGAGGACTGGGCAAACAATTGACGGCGTACAGACCGCGTTTTCCCTAGAGAGAAAAGAACAACACAGAATGAATAATGTACTCATGAGGCAAAAGTGCTTTGCACAGAAGATTATGCAATAGACATCAGTGAATGCCAAACTATTTATTAATTATAGTCTTAGTCTAGTAGTAGTGTGGTTCATGATGTCAACTAAGTACACTGAACATCCATGAACGCCTGAGCAACAGAGCATCTGCACCCCCACTTTTTTAACCGAAAATGATCATGAGCCATTGGGTAATTTGTCATTTTCAATTATTAATGTTTAGATCTAGTCTGCATTAAAATGGATTGTCCATTTGATTAACTTTTGTGTATACATATATATTGTATGTGGACACCCTTTCAAATTAGTGGACTCTAGTATTTTAGCCACACCCGTTGCTGACAGGTGTATAAAATTGAGCACACAGTCATGCAATCTCCATAGACAAACATTGGCAGTAGAATGGCCTTACTGAAGAGCTCAGTGACTTTCAACGTGGCACCGTCATAGGACGCCACCTTTCCAACAACTCAGTTCGTCAAATTTCAGCCCTACTAGAGCTGCCCCGGTCAACTGTAAATGCTTTGATTAAGAAGCGCTAGGCCCCTTAGTTCCAGTGAAGGGAAATCTTAATGTTACAACATACAATGACATTGTAAATGATTCTGTGCTTCCAACATTGTGGCAAGAGTTTGGGGAAGGCCCTTTCCTGTTTCAGCATGACAATACCCCCGTGCACAAAGCAAGGTCCATATAGAAATGGTTTGTTGAGATCAATGTGGAAGCCCTGACCTCAACCCCATCGAACACCTTTGGGATGAATTGATACTCTGACATCAGTGCCCGACCTCACTAATGCTCGTGGCAGAAAGGAAGCAAGTCCCCACAATGATCCAACATCTAGTGGAAAGCCTTCCCAGAAGCACAAGCATTTCACAAACATTTCACTCACAATAACATCTGCTAACCATGTGTATGTGACCAATACAGTTGGATTTGAGGAGTGGAGGCTGTTATAGCAGCGAAGGGGGACCAACTGCATATTAATGCCCTTCATTTTGGAATTAGATGTTCGATGAGTAACTTAAGTGTCCACATAGTTTTGATCACGTAGTGTATATCCCTGGCTAATATAATCTCTGTGACATTGCATTTACAGTTAGCCAGCTAACTAGTTAGCCAAAGAAAGCGTTGCCATCGCTGGGAAATAGACAAGTAGCTGACTCTTCGCTATAGCTGTTATCAAGTTTAGCAATGCGATTATGTTTGGCTTATGGTGGCTAACACATGATCACAACAACAGCTAGCTATATAGCGCTGCGCTAGTTAGGGCATTAAAACTAAAGCTCGAAGGCTTAATTTCCTTACCTGTATCTTGGCGGAACTGCTTCAAGCTTGGTATGTCTATAAGATAAGGCGACAAACTGGGATCTGATTGTCCGAGCCAGATACTGGTGGAGCCAGGACCCCCACTCCTGTGTCCCCGCGGAGAAGAGAAACATTGTTCTATGTAGCTGCTCACCTGGCCGCTGTACGGTAGCCAGACGCCAAGATCATCCTGCCATTCCCATACAACGACCATAGGCTGTGATTGTCCAGGTGCTCCCGAGGTCGGGGTCGAGACAGAGGGTCCATTTCTAGACACATTTCTCCCCACACAGGAGCTAGAGGCAGTGGCCATATCTTGCAGCTACTAGCCAGTGCCAGCTAATGTTACGTCAAATCCAGTAAACGAAACGATAGTTAAGGGAATAAAGCGGAGGCTGGTAAACTAACGTTAGATAGGTTTAGGAAGTTAGATGGACAAACTAGAGGACACCTTGCCAGCTAACGTTATCCCATCAATAAAATGTAACGTTAGCTAGCAAACCAAAATAACTAACGTTTACACGATTAGTCCGCTAACGGTTAGCTAGCAAATTGGCTAACGTTACGCTAGCAAAGCATATTGAGTTTACAAGATGGAAAGCTAGCTAGCCATCTAGCTTGGATTCTTAAAATGCCTCATTTTTACAATACGACTGATTCCAGGTCAGGCGGTAAACGTTCAAGCAAACGTATAAAAAACATTTTGGCGAAGCAACGAATCCTTCGATTTGGAAATGTATGTATCTATGCTAATCATACATTGCATACCAACCCAAACTGGCTAGCCACCAATCTGTCTGAACCACAGAAATAGAATGAATAGAAGAGCCTTCCCCATTCAAACACAATAATAGATACACACGGCGAGGCATAGTTTTACATGACCACGCCCCCGATTACGGGTACTGTATTGTACTCCCATTACTGTAATTAGCCTAACTTGGGCGTCATCCTAAATGAACTACTGACACTTTTTTTGTCGTTTCAATAAACATTTTCAGCTGCCACAAATTATTATTCAGACACTAATTTGTTACCCGACCTTCTAACGCTGAAGGTAAAGCCGTCGCGTTATACTTATGTCACCGTTTGTTTACGTCTATCTTTAGCTGGCTGGCTATCAAGATAAATTAATCTAGATCTAATTCGCTAGTCTTAGATATGTTGTGTAACTACTTCCATGTTTTTGCTTGCCTTGGAAATGTCGAGGTATTTAGAAAAGTTGATTATTGTTGGCTTGCCTATATATATTATGTCCTTTCAACAGAGACCGAAAAGCTGGGGAGACACCCTACCAAATGGCCCAAAGTAGTTTATGGCGATAACTACACCTACTTGGTGGAATCTGCAGTTTTGCATAAATATCCAAATGCAGAGGAACATTATAGCTGTTATTTTGACCGATACAGCTCACTAGTCCTTACTACAAGCTAACCAGCAAACGTTGCGCAATACACATAGCTAGTTCGATACAAACAAGTGATGAAGTTGTTCGAACACATAAATGTGTCGAGTAATCGGAGCCCACAGTTTTACATCATCATCGTGGCATAATAGCCTAACCATGAGTTTAGCCTAATCTGGTCCTTGGGCAGTTGATATAATTTAATTTAGTGGCCTTTTCTCCTACTATTGTTCAAATAAATCGGTATGTAACAGCTTTTCGGCATCTTAAAAGCAGGGTTAGTTATCTATACAGATAAAAAAAATATAAACAACATGTTGTGTTGGTTTCATGAGCTGAAATAAAAGATCCCAGAAATTTTACATATACACAAGAAAGCTTATTTCTCTCACATTTTGTGAACAAATTTGTTTACATCTCTGTTAGTGAGCGTTTCTGCTTTGCCAAGATAATCCATCCCCTTGACAGGTGTGGCATATCAAGAAGCTGATTAAACAGGCATGATCATTACACAGGTGCACCCTGTGCCGTGGACAATAAAAGGCAACTCTACAGATGTCTCAAGTTTTGAGGGAGTGTGCAATTGGCATGCTGACTACAGGAATGTTCACCAGATAATTAAATGTTAATTTCTCTACCATAAACTTCCTCCAAAGTTGTTTTAGAGAATTTGGCAGTACATCCATCTACCCTCACAACTGCAGACCACATGTAAACACGCCAGCCCAGGACCTCCAAATCCGGCTTCACCTACGGGACCGTCTGAGCGCTCATCTGCTTCCTCGTAACCCTCCCCAGGGTCTTACCCTGACTGCAGTTTGGCGTCATAACCAACTTGGCAAATGCTCACCTTCGATTTAAAAAAAATATATATACTTTTTTTTTTATGTAACCTTTATTTAACTAGCCAAGTCAGTTAAGAACAAATTCTTATTTACAATGGCCAAACCCGGACGACGCTGGGCCAATTGTGCACCTCCCTATGGGACTCCCAATCACAGCCTGGATTTGAACCAGGGTGTCTGTAGTGATGCCTCTAGCACTGAGTTGCAGTGCCATTCAGGAGCCCATATATGGCCACAGGCACACTGGAGAAGTGTGCTCTTCACAGATGATACCCGGTTTCAACTGTACCAGGCAGATGGCAATTGTGTGGGCGAGCAGTTTGCTGATGTCAACGTTGTGAATGGATTGAATGCCCCATGGTGGCGGTGGAGCTATGGTATGGGCAGGAATAAGCTACGGACAACAAACACAATTGCATTTATTAATAGCAATTTGAATGCACAGAGATACCGCGATGAGATCTTGAGGCCCATTGTCGTGCCATTCATCCTCCACTATCACCTCATGTTTCAGCATGATAATGCATAGCCCCTGGAAGCTGAAAATGTTCCAGTTCTTCCATGGCCTGCATACTCACCAGACATGTTTTGGATGCACTCCATTCTACAGGCCACAATCAATAGCCTGATCTACTCTATGTGAAAGAAATGTGTTGCGCTACATGACGCAAATGGTGGTCACACCAGATACTGACAGGTTTTCTGATCCCCACCCCTACCTCTTTTATTCTGTGACCAACAGATGCATATCTGTATTCCCAGTCATGAGAAATCCATAAATTAGGGCCAATGCATTGATTTCCTTATTTTGAACTATAACTCAGCGTAGTTGAAGAAAGTCAGTTAGAATCGGCTCTTTGGCTGATCCATGCGGACAGCTCGATCTGTTAAATACTCCTAACATCGATTTCCGTGCACCTGTGGAAAACTAATTGACATAATACAAAACTCCCCATCAAAATTTGTCAGTTTAAGCTGGAGATATTCTCACAAAGTCGTCTGTAGTGTCCGAACGGTTTGGCCTAACTATTATGACCCTTCTATGGAAAGGCGAGACTCACGAACAGTATGGTGTCCTCCATTTTTCTCTATGAACCCCACAAGCATCTTGGGACTTGTCTGAATTTGGTACAGCCGATCTGCCAATTTATGTCTGTAGCTTACAAACAGTTTGGGATACACACTAATATGACCCCTTTTTGGAAAGGTGAACAAGTCTCTGTTTTGCTCTAGGATGCCTACAAGCCTCACAAGGACTTGTATGGGGGACCTTCAGACCAGTTTTAAAAAAAAAGTTGTATACTGTATATGGAGATAGGTTAGTGCCAAAATAAGTGGTTAAATACATTTTTTTTATTTTATATTTATATAAAATGTTTTATAAACTCAAGCAAAAAAAGAAATGCCCTCTCACTATCAACTGCGTTTATATTCAGCAAACTTAACATGTGTAAATATTTGAATGAACATAAGATTCAACAACAGACATAAACTGAATAAGTTCCACAGACATGTGACTAACATAAATGGAATAATGAGTCCCTGAACAAAGGAGGGGTCAAAATCAAAAGTAACAGTCAGTATCTGGTGTGGCCACCAGCTGCATTAAGTACTGCAGTGCATCTCCACATGGACTGCACCAGATTTGCCAGTTCTTGCTGTGAGATGTTACCCCACTCTTCCACCAAGGCAAGTTCCCAGACATTTCTGGGGGGAATGGCCCTAGCCCTCACCCTCCGATCCAACAGGTCCCAGGCGTGCTCAATGTGATTGAGATACGGGCTCTTCGCTGGCCATGGCAGAACACCTGTCTTGCAGGAAATCATGCACAAAACGAGCAGTATGGCTGGTGGCATTGTCATGCTGGAGGGTCATGTCAGGATGAGCCTGCAGGAAGGATACCACATGAGGGAGGAGGATGTCTTCCCTGCAACGCACAGCGTTGAGATTGCCTGCAATGACAACAAACTCAGTCCGATGATGCTGACGCACTGCTCCAGACCATGACAGACCCTTTTTATTTACTATCTGCTGTATTCAATGCGTTTCCCAAATTTTTTTTTGATACCTTAAACTAAATTAAATAGCTAAATGGTACTTGTTATGACCATCTTAAATCAATTCCCCCAGCCGCTTAGACTCAAGGGTTTTAATGCTAAAATGTTAACGTTTTTTTTTAGATGATAGGTAGTTTGTTGATAAAAAAAGAATACAGCCGTTGTCGGGTTATGAGTTAAGTTGGCAATTTAACATGTGAGTAACGGGAGTACGCTATGGCTGTACCCTCCTCGGGTGCATGCCTCGCTGTGTGTATCTATGGTATAATGGATGGACTGGCAGACATTTTGAGTGTACCCATGCCAAGAAGTAAAACCTAGGTAAAAAAATAAATAAAATACAAGGTTAAGACAACGCAATAATTCCATGCGGAAGCATTTGAAAATAAACAAATTCATGGGACTAACGCCATTGATTGCAAGGAGTTATGGAATATTAGAACCCTGTTGTCGTAATCTTCAACCAAGACGTTAGCTAGCTGGCGAGATGGTTTTCTTGTTTCACCAACCGTATATGCTTCAGACAGCTTGCCTTCTGCCTAGTATGCATAGCTACAACGCTTGAGCTGGTCCTATAGTTGATTCGGAGCGGTAGAAGCTCTGCATTATTGTGATGCCATTGTCTTCAACCTAGAGTTAAAGCAGGACGTGTACCTTTCAATATGTGCTGTGAATTGTTGAGTCAACTCAACTGACATTACAAAAAAATACATTCCATTGCATAGCCCACATCAGCATCTTTTGAATGAACATTCTGCATTGGTTGATAGAACATTTCAAATTACCAGGGATGTTATTGCACCACAATACCAGTCAGACATTTTGAGTGCACCCAAGAGCTTCCATGTTCATTCTATTTCTGTGTCTGAACAACAATAGTTGCTTGGCAAATGAGGACATGTGAATGAAACCAAAAATGAAAACTCATCTTAAGTGTCTGAGTCAAATATGCTAACGTTACTTGTATAGTGTTTGACACAGGATTAGCTTTTTTTGTGTGGTATAAGCGTCTATATTAATATTAACCTTGTCATCATCAGCTACTGACAGCCAGTTTAAAAAAAAAAGTAATTTAAAAATGTTTAAGCCTCTAAGTCTTAGGTAGTTAAAAGCACTTAGCTGTCAATTGTCCTTTCAAAGCTCCATCATATACTTTTAATTTCTCTAATGATACCATGACAGTCAATGACACAATACGAATACAAAAGTAGTAGGTTTAAACTTTCTTTAGAATTATTATATATATATTATTTTTTAAACTTGCATTCATCACACACAAAGTCACTGCAGTCCAATGAAAGTGCAAGGCAACACATTTTATTTCAAAGGCCTAAATGGCATTAAGGTACAGCATATAAATACTGGTGAATCCAGAGACAATCGTTACAGGATAACACAGACCATTCTTTCTTTTACACACGTTACATTCATGTTGACTTAATGAGACATTTCAACTTAGCGCAGATGTGGAACAAACATAAGAAAAGCAGAGTTGAGAAATCTCAACTCCATGTACAAGTACTGTGATAAAAGAAAAGCCATGTAGATATACAAAATATGAAAATTGTTCTTAGATATAGTGCTATCACCTTGGGTTATTCCTACCACGGAGAATACCTGTACGCACACCTGAAGGCAAACATATTTCAATTGATATACTTTTTGAGTTACATACAGTAGTAGTTAGCATTGTAGAGACATTTGATTCAGTACTTAGATTACTGAACATTGTAATTTACATCCCTGCACATGTTTTTTTTCTTCCCATCTTCAAAATAAATAAATAAATAATCACAAATATCTGAATGTTGTAAAACCAGATTGATCCAATACATTTGTGCCGTAGTTACACCCCGTAACGAAAGTCTCCATGTTGGATCTGATAAAAATTATCTAAAAGGGTGAGTACTTCAGTAATTGTGAGTTCCATAAGCTTAGTGCCATAACATAACCCCAGTCGGTTTGAATAGCGTTTTTTTTAAGCACTTCTGAAATAGGTGTATCAAGAAAGCCCATCAGGACTTGTGGGGGAAGACAAAATAAAAGAAAGCATCCTGCAACAAATGATGCACAGATTCTATAGTTCCTCCTCACCTTTCCACCCAAGCCACCTAATATTGGCAATCGCCACCATTCCAAAACACACATCCAAACCTATATTTTCAGTCAGAAGAGTATTTAAGCAACAGCACACACGCAAAGCTGAAACTTGGAGATGTGGTTATAAGTACAGCTTTGATAAAGTCCTCTCATGTCTATTCTCTTCCTGTAGCATAGCATATTTTTCCTCTACTAGTATTTCACCTTCCCATGGACTTGCACATTCACTCCACTGTAGTCCACCATGTACATGGGCCATTGCTACAAGCAGAAAGAGACAAAGCAATAGAAGGATCATTAGAGTGAGCATGAGGGAGACTAGTTATGCTGTTGCAGAAGCAAATTCCTGTCCAATTACACAACCATTAGTGCCTTTCACAAATGCCTTTAATACCTACAAATATAATATACATTTATAAATATAATGTAATCTGCATCAGAGTATCAAATCAGAGTATTTCAGTCATGTATTTTTGATAATGATTGAGAATGATCACGTAAATACAACAAACTGTTATTATATAGCTTTGTTATTACCACGTACCATCACTGGAATCTGATTGGTTGATACCACTGACTCGGAGGGTAAGGATACCCGGCTGCTCTCCAGGACTCTTTTGCGTTTGCGTCGATTGGTAGAAACCTCTTTCCCTTCTTAAAACACAAAAACAAGAATGCCATTTTGAACATACTGCTAAAGCACATGTCGTTATAGACTGCATTGCTTTTTTACATTTTTTTTTAAATAAATAGGTTACTATAGAACAATCCTTACCTGTGTTACATGTTTCGGTGCATATTTCTGCAAAAGGCCTGTAGAAAAGAAAATTCATTAAATATTAATTTAATTTCTGTAAATGACCAGAGGTGAGCCTGGCATTGCCTAAGAGTGAGTCTCTACTATAATTTCAACGTGTACAGTTCTTTCATGTCCTTCTTTCACATTTTAGACTTTGTATCCATAATCTGGGATATTTCCACAAACTTCAGATTGACGCCATCATCACAATTACACAGACACTCACTGTAGCTGGCTTTTGATGTTGATGTTGATCTCATCTCGGGCTTGAAGAATCTTTTCCAGGCGGACTAAGTCGTAAGTGTTGGGATTTCTGAAGCGAATATCATCCGGAAGGCCACTAACCTCCACAGACTCGGGACTGGCACGGATCAGCTTGTATGGGACCAGGACAGAGTGGTCCAGGCCCAAAGCATCACCTTAACAAGAATCTTTTCAGTCAGTTTTGGGCAGATCTTAACTTCAACGTAGGTTGAATTTTCACTAAGTCATGCATGGATATCATGAGAGACTAAGTGAATATTAAACTTAAATGTAAGTTAGAATAATCTTTTTCACTAAGGCTTGTATAGATAAAGCATACAGTATGAATGAAGGATATACACTGACCATATTTCTGGTTGAAGAGTTCTTTCACTTGCTCGCGAAGTATCACTTTCTCACCGATACAGTTGACCTCTTCCTCATCTGTCATTTCAGGAGGAGAGTCAAACAGAATTGGTGGGAAAATAAAATAAATATATGTATACAGTTGACTCTAAGTGCACTGTTTACTTTGTTTTTGCTTGCTCTGGGTATCTGAATGCTCATATTTAGTGCATGCATTCATGACAGTTTCAAATGAAGTGTTCTTACTGCATCAAAATGAATATGCAACACAACTATAATGCTCACCGCTTATTGAGGCATAGGCCTTCTTCAATAAAGTGATCCGACGAGGTGCTAAGAGGGAGACAAATGTAATGTCATTATACAACCGAGTGTACAAAACATTCTTGCTCATGCTCTTTCCCTGACATAGACTGACCAGGTGAAAGCTATGATCCCTTATTGATGTCACTTGTTAAATACACTTCAAATCAGTGTAGAGGAAGGGGAAGAAAGATTTTTAAGCCTTGAGACAATTGAGACATGGATTGTAGATGTGCGCCATTCAGAGGGTGAATTGCCAAGACAAAATATTTAAGTGCCTTTGAATTGGGTATGGTAGTAGGTGCCAGGCACACCGGTTTGAGTGTGTCAAGAACTGCAACACTGATGGGTTTTCTACACAACAGTTTCCTGTGTGAAGCAAAAGGAGATGCAACTCAATATTAGGAATGTGTCCCTAATGCTTTGTACACTCAGTGTTTATAACTACTACACTATCTATTAGTTCACAGATGACACGGACATTTCTTAACAAGTCATGCACTTGTTAGGAAATGTGCTTACCGCCCCAATAGGTCCACAGACGACGCAATCACACTGCTCTCACCCATCTGGACAAGAGGAATACCTATGTAAGAATGCTGTTCATCGACTACAGCTCAGCATTTAACACCATATTACCCTCCAAACTCATCATTAAGCGCGAGACCCTGGGTCTCGAACCTGCCCTATGCAACTTGGTCCTGGACTTTGACGGGACGCCCCCAGGTGGTGAGGGTAGGAAACAAAATCTCCACCCCCACAAGGGTGCGTTCTCAGCCCTCTCCTGTACTCCCTGTTCACCCATGACTGCGTGGCCATGCACGCCTCCAACTCAATCATCAAGTTTGCAGACGACACTACAGTGGTAGGCTTGATTACCAATAACGACGAGACGCCCCTCGGAGTGTGGTGTCAGGAAAATAACCTCACACTCAACGTAAACAAAACAAAGGAGATGATCGTGGACTTCAGGAAACAGCAGAGGGAGCAGCCCCCTATCCACATCGACAGGACAGTAGTGGAGAAGGTGGAAAGTTTTAAGTTCCTCGGCGTACACATCAAGGACAAACTGAAATGGACCACCCACACAGACAGCGTGGTGAAGAAGGCGCAACAGCGCCTCTTCAACCTCAGGAGGCTGAAGAACTTTGGCTTGTCACCAAAAACACTCAAACTTTACAGATGCACAATTGAGAGCATCCTGTCGGGCGGTATCACCGCCTGGTACGGCAACTGCTCCACCCACAACCGTAAGGCTCTCCAGAGGGCAGTGAGGTCTGCACAACGCATCACCAGGGGGAAAATACTTGCCCTCCAGGACACCTACACCACCCAATGTCACAGGAAGGCCAAAAAGATCATCAAGGACAACAACCACCCGAGCCACTGCCTGTTCACCCCGCTATCATCCAGAAGGCGTGGTCAGTACAGGTGCATCAAAGCTGGGACCGACAGACTGAAAAACATCTTCTGTCTCAAGGCCATCAGACTGTTAAATAGCCATCACTAACATTGAGTGGCTGCTGCCAACATACTGACTCAAATCTCTAGCCACTTTAATAATAAAAAATTGGATGTAATAAATATATCACTTGTCACTTTACACAATCAACTTTATATAATGTTTACATACCCTACATTACTCATCTCATATGTATATACTGTACTCTAAACTATCTACTGCATCTTGCCTAAGCCGTTCGGCCATTGCCCATCCATATATTTATATGTAAATATTATTTATATGTACTTATTCATTCCTTTACACCTGTGTGAAATTGTTAGATTACTTGTTAGATATTACTGCATGGTCGGAACTAGAAGCACAAGCATTTCGCTACACTCGCATTAACATCTGCTAATCATGTGTAGGTAGGTGACAAATAAAATTTGATTTGAAAATTAAGGAATACGAATTGAATATCTGCTTTAGAGGTCGAACGATTATGATTTTTCAAGCCCGGTACCGATTACTGGAGGACCAAAAAAGCCGATACCGATTAATCGACCGATTTTTATTTATTTATTTGTAATAATGACAATTACAACAATACTGAATGAACACTTATTTGAACTTAATATAATACATCAATAAAATCAATTTAGCCTCAAGTAAATAATGAAATGTTCAATTCGGTTTAAATAATGCAAAAACAAAGTGTTGGAGAAGAAAGTAAAAGAGCAATATGTGCTATGTAAGAAAGCTAACGTTTCAGTTCCTTGCACAGAACATGAAAACATATGAGTATTTCCCTCTATACCATTTGTATTTCATTAACCTTTGACAATTGGATGTTCTTATAGGCACTTTAGTATTGCCAGTGTAACAGTATAGCTTCAGTCCCTCTCCTCGCTCCTCCCTGGGCTCGAACCAGCAACACAACGACAACAGCCACCATCGAAGCAGTGTTACCCATGCAGATCATGGGGAACAACTACTAGAAGGCTCAGAGCGAGTGACATTTGAAATGCTATTAGCGCGCACTAACTAGCTAGCCATTTCACTTCGGTTACACCAGCCTCAGCTCGGGAGTTGATAGGCTTGAAGTCATAAACAGCTAAATGCTTGACGCACAACGAAGAGCTGCTGGCAAAATGCACGAAAGTGCTGTTTGAATGAATGTTTACGCGCCTGCTTCTGCATACCACCGCTCAGTCAGATACTTAGATACTTGTATGCCCAGTCAGATTATATGCAACGCAGGACACGATATTACTAGATATTATCTAGCATCAACCATGTGTAGTTAACTAGTGATTATGATTGATTGTTTTTTATAATATAAGTTTAATGCTAGCTAGCAACTTACCTTGGCTTACTGCATTCGCGTAACAGGCAGTCTCCTTGTGGAGTGCAACGAGAGAGAGGCAGGTCGTTATTGCGTTGGACGAGTTAACTAAGATTGCAAGATTGGATCATCCGAGCTGACAAGGTGAAAATCTGTCCTACTGCCCCTAAAAAAAGCGGTTTTACCCACTATTCCTAGGCCGTCATTGAAAATAAGAACGTGTTCTTAACTGACTTGCCTAGTTAAATAAGGTTATTAAAAACATTTTTTAAATAATAAATACATTTCTTTTTAAATCGGCGCCCAAAAATACCGATTTCCGATTGTTATGAAAACATGAAATCGGCCCTAATTAAATCGGCCATTCCGATTAATTGGTCGACCTCTAATCTGCCTCATAAAATATATGGAAAGTTACCTGGTTTAGGGATGAGTCCTTGGAAAGGTCTGCAAGAGATAAACAAAGATGGAATCTTAACATCAACCAACCAACTACCAGGGAGAAAAGAAAAGTAGCAATAGTTTGTCCCAAGGGCCAGTAGCTGAACATCCCTGCCATATGTCTTATTTCCACAACCCCATGAAAACGTGAAGGAGAACTACCCACCTGGTGATGGTGAAGCAGATCTTGTCTGCAACTGCCAGGATCCTCTCCAGGTTCTGTGAGCCAAAGGTACAGGGTTTCCTGAAGGGGATGCCAGGGGGCAGGCCCTCGATGATCACCGAGCCCGGGTTGCTCTTGATCCTCTTGTAAGGCACTTGGACGGGGTATTTGATGCCAAGTGCCTCCCCATACTTCCGGTTGAATAGGTCCTGGACCTGCTCTCTCAGGGTGTTGGCCAGGTCGATCCTAGACAGCTTGGCCTCTAAGCTATCTGTCAACAGAACCATATGACAACATCAGATGAATGGAGTAGTTGTTTAATTGATTTCATATACACCTTTGCAGCATATAAATAGTGCTTCTCATTTTAGAGAAAAAGTGAACAAGGCAAGAGGAAAAAAAGAATCCCAACCAGGCTCCAAATGATATCCACTATGTATTACTCAAAGTATAGGAGGGTAAATTAATGTACCGATATTGAATCAAGTATTTGGTCTCCTTATCACCTGGGAAGCTTGGTCTCTGCATTGCAGCCCCTACGTCTTCTGACAAAGCATCTTTGGAGTCCAGGTCTGTGGAAAAAAAGTCTAAACTAGCAGTGAATACAACCAGTTCACCAGACCTATTTGGAAATATGGATCCAAACCACTGCCTTAAATGTGTAATTACCAGCTCATTTTAATTAATTACAGAGTTAATTCTAATTTATGGGCTCAACATTTTGAACTGATCATGTGTAGAATAATAGTTGCTTTAAAAGGGCCTAATGGTAAAGGACACAGTGGAGAACATTATAAGAGGGCTGGGCCCATTTTCACTCAATCAATTCAGCAATGAATTGACATTGAACCAAAATTCTAATTTATTTCAAACTATTGAGATATTGGCCATTATATTCAGTGGGGATGTTTAATCTAGTTTGTAAACTTACTTTGTGTTTTTGAATGTTAAAATGGTTCAAATCAACTGTGATACAATCATTAAATCAGCTGGCATTTAGGATGAAGATGTAGTCACCTGAATCACAGGCTGGGAGTGGAGGCGGTTCTAGCTTGACAAGATCTGTCAACAGTTCTGGCCTGGATAGTATACCACAACAAAACATGGTTAGAACTTCATAAAGAGAAGCTTGCACACAAATAATGCGTTTGTGTTTCATTCCTGCACCAACTTATACAACGTTTTACCTATATCCTCTTCATACAACAATAATAATAATATACAAACAAGGATTGTGTTCCAGGCTGACTACATTGCAGATGCCTTCTATATCTCACAACGCCTGGATAAGTGTTTCACACATCAGTTAACCACATCATATGATATAGCAGTCTGATGCCCGACTGGGCAGTCGATGATGCAACTGTTGGTTGAAGTAATGCAACATCTGCAATGTAATCAGCCTGGAATGCGACCAAGACCTTAGTTGCGTTCCAATAATCCTATTGAAGTGTGCACTTGTTCACTACTCCCCACAAAATAATTAGATTGGTGTAGGGCTAGAGGGTTTCCATATACCAGTCATTTCCTTTCAAATCAATGAAGGGATGTGAACTGTAAACTTCTGGAGAAAGGAGATATTATTGGGACGGACCCTGCCCCCGTGACAATGTATGGCCTCTGACCTTTTGATAACAAAGTGGATCTGGCTGCCAACAGCCAGGATCTTTCGCAGCCTGGCCGCTCCGAAACAGTTGGGCCTACGGAAAGTCATGCCCTCTGGGAGCCCTGTGACACACAGCTCCTCTGGGTACATCTGAAACTTGGAGTAGGGCACCTTTGCAGACTCAGGTAGTCCAAGGGCCTCGGCTACAGAAAGAGAGGGGGATGGGAAATGGAGAGGAATATGGGTGATTCATTTTATGCAAAAGCCCTATGCTGTTCAATATTTAAAGTGGCACTCCAGGCTCCTTTTCACCTCATTAAACACCAGATTTACTTAACAAAAGGCACATCTCAACAGGTGGTCCAGGTAAGTCATGACATAGCACAAGTGGGAGGGTGGACCTTTCCTCTTTTGTTCTTTATTTCCCCTCTATTGTTCCTCAAGCAAGGGGGAGGCTGATGACATCCCAGATTCCGATCAGACTAAATCAAAACATATTTGTTTACCTTTTAGTGTTTGTACTTTACTGTGTTTACACTTGGGATATCACTTTTCAACCGTATACGTAAAAAAAAAAAATAGCTGGAAGACATTTTTAAAGGCAATGTAGCACCTACTTCTCAATGCCAGAAACACATATAATAATAGCTTAGAGAACCAAAAGAAAACATACCCATATTACAAACTCTTAAATCAGTAATAATATTGTAATGTTTTCCTACAGTTGGGTTTGAGGTTTTCTCCAAGTCAGCTCTAACTTCAGAAACAGTCCCATAACGCCCCTCGATCAGCGTCACAAAGTGGGATACATTGGTGAGAATGAGGCGGACGAATTGGGTGTCTATGGTCAATCTGCATGTCATATTTAATCCCTGGGAACTTCCACAGCTATCAACAATGGAAGGAGGGCATCAGCAAGAACTTGCTTCTCAAAGTGAATAATGTCTCTACCATCAATGTGACTTCTAAAGCATCTCAAACAGCCAGCAGCATCAGCAGACTGAGCATTAACACAGGCTTCAGTGAGCATGAAGTGAAAGAGCTAGCTTTCTACCTCTATGCTAACATTTACTAGCTATAGAGCTACCACATGTAGTTCACATCTTCCATCTAAATAACACTGATAAAACTAACCAAATGTAAACATGTCTGCCAGCTGTTGGTAGCTAACTGCTGGTACTGTCCTACTATAGATAGTACAAGCCTATGGGAAAGAGTAGGTTTGGCCGCTACGGAGGTCATGGTTACTGTATAGAGTCCTATGGCTGGGGCTGAAACTGTGTGTGTGGATGGCTCGTCTTATGGATCCGCGCAGGTTGATGCATCACCTGCAGCAGAATTTAATTCTACCATCTTCTATGGGCTACTCGAAGATATTCCCTACACTGTACTGATGGCAGATTTTAGGAACGGAATATGTGGGGGCTGCGCGTTGCGGTAATTAGTCTGTTCTGTAGCTCTAGGGGAGTTTTATATATGGCCCGCTGAGTGCGAGCTAAACTGGAATGCTACTCATACTCAAAAGTGAAGTGCCACTTGGTGCGTGCCATATAACCATGTAGAGGAGTCTACCAGCAATATATTCCTCCACTGTGTGAGTCAGAAATTACAATCTTGTGTTCGGGGCTTTCCGGCAATGGTTTTTACATGCACAGAGCATAAATTGTACAATTGTAAACTAACAAATAATTGTTCAAGTTAGAACCCATGTATATTAGTTCATATACAGCACCAACTGGAATTATTCCCAGGATTGTAAAAAAAAAAAAAAAAAGAAGAGAATCATTGCTTTCTCTGTGGCATCTTAACAAAGATACAAAATTATGAGGCTGTGTAGAAACGGTTGATGAAGTCTATAATTTATGATTTATTGCTCGAGTCAGTTGCTCTCGCTTGGCCAGAGTCTGAACATTGAGTGTGCAGGTAAGTGTATTAGGCAGCTTACCATACTTAGTGCTGAATAGGCTTTCCACTTGCCTCCGAAGCTGGAGGATAATTTCACCTATGTCCTCAGCTAGATTTCCTTTCCGGGAAAAAAAGCAAATGAAGAAAAATGTTCACGAGTGTTTTATTCAGAGCTGTAGAAAACGACCTGATTAGTGAAGAAGAATGTGATACATGTAAAAGTTACAACAGATTCCAATGCATTAAGACTGCAGTCTGAATCAACAATGGCCTGAGGTGATAAAACAGTTGAACTAAACTCATGAGGCATTTATACATTATATTAATCCAGAATCAATTTAAAAGTGCAAAAGTGAAAAATCCCAGATTACACCTTTAACAATCAATCATTTGAAATGGATTTGTTAGGCTTTGTCCAATGTAAGAATACAGTGCATACAGCTGAAATATCTTAGAGACAGGTTGTCCATCCTATTTTTACCTTCAGAAGATCTTCTGAGGCCTTGAGAAGCTGGTTTAGATGAAAGTGCTTCAGCTGAAAGGAAGACGGCAAAGAGGTGAGCAGGGTTGGCAAGTCTAGTTAAAAAGGTTTCACATTGGTACTTACAACTCATGCTACTGTTTGTCAAGCCAAGATATACTGTTTAAAAAATGACAAAGCTCAAACAACAGTAGAACCTCAAAGAAAACCAGTCAAAAGTTTGGACACGCCTATTAATTCAAAGGTTTATCCTTATAATCTACACTATTTTCTACATTGTAGAATAATAAGGAAGACATCAAAACTATGAAAAACAAATATGGAATCATATAGTAACAAAAAAAAAAAAAAGAGTTAAACAAATCAAAATATATTTTATATTTGAGATTCTTCAAAGTAGCTGCCATTTGCCTTAATGACAGCTTTGCACACTTTTGGCATTCTCTCAACCAGCATCATGAGGGAGTCACCTGGAATGCATTTCAATTAACAGGTGTGCTTTGTTAAAAAGTCCATTTGTGGAATTTATTTCCTTCTTAATGTGTTTGAGCGCATTGTGTTGTGACAAGGTAGGGGTAGTATACAGAAGATAGCCCTATTTGGGAAAAGACGAAGTCCATTTTATGACAAAAACAGCTCAAAAAGCAAAGAGAAACGACAGTCCAGCATTACTTGAAGACATGAAGAACAGTCAATCCGGAAAATGTCAAGAACTTTTAAAGTTTCTTTGAGTGCAGTCGTAAAAACCATCAAGAGCTATGATGAAACTGGCTCTCATGAGGAACGCCACTTGAAAGGAAGACCCAGAGTTACCTTTGCTGCAGAGGATAAGCGCATTAGAGTTACCAGCCTCAGAAATTGCAGCCCAAATAAATGCTTCACAGAATTCAAGTAACAGACATCTCAACATGCATAGAATTGCAGGAAATTAGCTTTAAAACTGCAACATGTCCTCTCAACTCCATGGAGAATTGCAGCAAAAAACGTTTCCCTCTAAAATTCAACTGTGCAGACAGGCTGAACGCACCCCCTGCCACGCCCACCACCTATGCCACCTTTTGATTCAGAAAAAAACCTGACATTGTGTCTCACCATTGATCATAAGGCAAAGATATTGTTGTACATAATTAGTTAATCTGGTAATATGTTGAAAAAAATTGCATGATATTTTTCTGCACTTACCCGTGTTTTTTCCCTTCATGATCATCGTTGGAAAAGAAAAAACTTGAACATAACATCACAGCAACCAAATAAAACAAACAAAATGTCTAAGGATCTAGACAAGAGGTTAGCATGGACACTTGAGTACAATTCCTTTTCTTTCCTCTTCTCTACGAATGTTCAAATAATGAGCCAAACATGACAGTGAGTGACATGATAGCACAAACAGACTGGCACTCAGGCTAGTATAGCTCCACAAGTATAGCACAACTTAGAATTGAGGTTCAGAAAGAGAATGTAGTGTACTCAAGTGTCCTTAGTTACCTCGTGCTACTCGACTACAATCAGGGCTTGGGGATGGATGTTTAGGCCTAGGGCGTGGGTGACTAGGGTAGAGGGTTGGGCTGCAGGGGCTGTTGGCAGGGGTTGAGACAAGAATTTGTGTAGGGTGCATGAACTGTACCGTCAAACCTGAGACAGAATCCAAATTAAAAACACATATCTTCAGTGAAACTCACAAACTGGACAAAATAAACCCAGTTTTGGTCAATTCTCAAATGACATTTGTTTATAAATAGAGGTTTTCTATTGCAGTTATTATATTAGGAAACTGAAACCGATCTGGATTAGAGGTCGACCGATCGGAATGGGCCGATCTCAAGTTTTCATAACAATCGGAAATCGGTATTAATTGGACACCAATTTGGCCGATTTTTTGTTGTTTTTGTACACCTTTATTTAACTAGGCAACTCAGTTAACCTGTTGAGTGTAGGGGGCAGTAGTTTGGATGAAAAACGTACCCAAATGAAACTAGAATATAATAGAATTGCATAGAATTGTCAGATTAGGATAGAAAACACTAATGTTTCCAAAATAGTCAAAAAATTGTCAGTGAGTATAACAGAACTGATATTGCAGGTAAAAACCTGAGGAAAATACAACTAGGAATTGCCTCTTATTTTGAAACCTCCCTGTTCCATTGCATGCCTTCCCTCCATTTAAAGGGATATCAACCTGATTCCTTTCCCTATGGCTTCCACATGGTGTGAACAGTCTTTAGTTTGAGCCTTTTATTCTGAAAAATGAGCGAGAATGATCCCATCGCGTCAGTGGATGGCTGGGTGCCAGCAGAGTTTTGCATGCGCAACAGCTTGGAGCAGACATTTTCTCTCTCTCTCCTATTGAAAAAGCTACGGTCCGGTTGAAATATTATTGATTATTTATTGTAAAAACAACCTGAGTATTGATTATAAAAAATGTTTGACATGTTTCTACGAACTTTACGGATACTATTTGGAATTTTCGAGTGCTCGTCATGACCTGCACGAGCCTGTGGATTTCTGAACAAAACGCACCAACCAAATGGAGGTTTTTGGATATAAAAATTATCTTTATCGAACAAAAGGAACATTTGTGTAACTGGGAGTCTCGTGAGTGCAAACATCCGAAGATCATCCAAGGTAAGCGATTCATTTTATTGCTTTTCTGACTTTTGTGACCAATCTACATTGCTGCTAGCTGTTTGTAATGTTTTGTCTGCTGAGAGAGATGTCCTAACATAAACGCTTGGATAGCTTTTGCTGTAAAGCTTTTTTGAAATCTGACATGCCAGGTGGATTAACAACAAGCTAAGCTGTGTTTTGCTATATTGCACTTATGATTTCACGAAAATGAAACATTTTTAGTAATTTAATTTGAATTTGGCGCTCTGCAATTCAGCGGATGTTGACGAAAATGATCCCGCTAACGGGATGGGTGCGCCAAGAAGTTAAGAACACATTCAAATTTTCAATGACGACCTAGGAACGGTGGGTTAACTGCCTTGTTCAGGGGCAGAACGACAGATTTTTACCTTGTCAGCTAGGGGATTCAATCTTGCATCCTTACAGTTAACTAGTCCAACGCTCTAACCACCTGCTCAACGAGGAGCCTGCCTGTTACGCGAATGCAGTATGAAGTCAAGGTAAGTTGCTAGCTAGCATTAAACTTATCTTATAAAAAACAATCAATCATAACCACTAGTTAAAACTACACATGGTTGATGATATTACTAGTTTATCTAGCGTGTCCTGTGTTGCATATAATAGATGTGGTGCGCTTTCGTGAAAAAGGACTGTCGTTGCTCCAATGTGTACCTAACCATAAACATCAAGGCCTTTCTTAAAATCAATACACAAGTATATATTTTTAAACCTGCATATTTAGTTAATATTGCCTGCTAAAATGAATTTATTTTAACTAGGGAAATGGTGTCACTTCTCTTGCAACAGAGTCAGGGTATATGCAGCAGTTTGGGCTCGGTGCGAGCTGTGTGAAGACTATTTCTTCCTAACAAAGGCGGCCAACTTTGCCAAACGGGGGATAATTTAACAAAAGCGCATTTGCAAAAAAAGCACAATCGTTGCACGACTGTACCGAACCATAAACATCAATGCCTTTCTTAAAATCAATAAAGAGAAGTATATATTTTTAAACCTGCATATTTAGCTAAAAGAAATCCAGGTTAGCAGGCAATATTAACCAGGTGAAATTGTGTCACTTCAGGGTATATGCAACAGTTTGGGCCGCCTGGCTCGTGGCAAACTAATTTGCCAGAATTTTACGTAATTATGACATAACATTGAAGGTTGTGCAATGTAACAGGAATATTTAGACTGATGGATGCCACCCGTTAGATAAAATACGGAACGGTTCCGTATTTCACTGAAAGAATAAACTTTTTGTTTTCGAGATGATCGTTTCCGGATTATTTATTTATTTTTATTTATTTTATTTTACCTTTATTTAACCAGGTAGGCAAGTTGAGAACAAGTTCTCATTTACAATTGCGACCTGGCCAAGATAAAGCAAAGCAGTTCGACAGATAAAACGACACAGAGTTACACATGGAGTAAAAACAAACATACAGTCAATAATGCAGTATAAACAAGTCTATATACAATGTGAGCAAATGAGGTGAGAAGGGAGGTAAAGGCAAAAAAGGCCATGATGGCAAAGTAAATACAATATAGCAAGTAAAATACTGGAATGGTAGTTTTGCAATGGAAGAATGTGCAAAGTAGAAATAAAAAATAATGGGGTGCAAAGGAGCAAAATAAATAAATTAATTAAAATTAAATACAGTTGGGAAAGAGGTAGTTGTTTGGGCTAAATTATAGGTGGGCTATGTACAGGTGCAGTAATCTGTGACCTGCTCTGACAGTTGGTGCTTAAAGCTAGTGAGGGAGATAAGTGTTTCCAGTTTCAGAGATTTTTGTAGTTCGTTCCAGTCATTGGCAGCAGAGAACTGGAAGGAGAGGCGGCCAAAGAAAGAATTGGTTTTGGGGGTGACTAGAGAGATATACCTGCTGGAGTGTGTGCTACAGGTGGGAGATGCTATGGTGACCAGCGAGCTGAGATAAGGGGGGACTTTACCTAGCAGGGTCTTGTAGATGACATGGAGCCAGTGGGTTTGGCGACGAGTATGAAGCGAGGGCCAGCCAACGAGAGCGTACAGGTCGCAATGGTGGGTAGTATATGGGGCTTTGGTGATAAAACGGATTGCACTGTGATAGACTGCATCCAATTTGTTGAGTAGGGTATTGGAGGCTATTTTGTAAATGACATCGCCAAAGTCGAGGATTGGTAGGATGGTCAGTTTTACAAGGGTATGTTTGGCAGCATGAGTGAAGGATGCTTTGTTGCGAAATAGGAAGCCAATTCTAGATTTAACTTTGGATTGGAGATGTTTGATATGGGTCTGGAAGGAGAGTTTACAGTCTAACCAGACACCTAAGTATTTGTAGTTGTCCACGTATTCTAAGTCAGAGCCGTCCAGAGTAGTGATGTTGGACAGGCGGGTAGGTGCAGGTAGCGATCGGTTGAAGAGCATGCATTTAGTTTTACTTGTATTTAAGAGCAATTGGAGGCCACGGAAGGAGAGTTGTATGGCATTGAAGCTTGCCTGGAGGGTTGTTAACACAGTGTCCAAAGAAGGGCCGGAAGTATACAGAATGGTGTCGTCTGCGTAGAGGTGGATCAGGGACTCACCAGCAGCAAGAGCGACCTCATTGATGTATACAGAGAAGAGAGTCGGTCCAAGAATTGAACCCTGTGGCACCCCCATAGAGACTGCCAGAGGTCCGGACAGCAGACCCTCCGATTTGACACACTGAACTCTATCAGAGAAGTAGTTGGTGAACCAGGCGAGGCAATCATTTGAGAAACCAAGGCTGTCGAGTCTGCCGATGAGGATATGGTGATTGACAGAGTCGAAAGCCTTGGCCAGATCAATGAATACGGCTGCACAGTAATGTTTCTTATCGATGGCGGTTAAGATATCGTTTAGGACCTTGAGCGTGGCTGAGGTGCACCCATGACCAGCTCTGAAACCGGATTGCATAGCAGAGAAGGTATGGTGAGATTCGAAATGGTCGGTAATCTGTTTGTTGACTTGGCTTTCGAAGACCTTAGAAAGGCACGGTAGGATAGATATAGGTCTGTAGCAGTTTGGGTCAAGAGTGTCCCCCCCTTTGAAGAGGGGGATGACCGCAGCTGCTTTCCAATCTTTGGGAATCTCAGACGACACGAAAGAGAGGTTGAACAGGCTAGTAATAGGGGTGGCAACAATTTCGGCAGATAATTTTAGAAAGAAAGGGTCCAGATTGTCTAGCCCGGCTGATTTGTAGGGGTCCAGATTTTGCAGCTCTTTCAGAACATCAGCTGAATGGATTTGGGAGAAGGAGAAATGGGGAAGGCTTGGGCGAGTTGCTGTTGGGGGTGCAGTGCTGTTGTCCGGGGTAGGAGTAGCCAGGTGGAAAGCATGGCCAGCCGTAGAAAAATGCTTATTGAAATTCTCAATTATGGTGGATTTATCAGTGGCGACAGTGTTTCCTATCTTCAGTGCAGTGGGCAGCTGGGAGGAGGTGTTCTTATTCTCCATGGACTTTACAGTGTCCCAGAACTTTTTTGAGTTAGTGTTGCAGGAAGCAAATTTCTGCTTGAAAAAGCTAGCCTTGGCTTTTCTAACTGCCTGTGTATAATGGTTTCTAGCTTCCCTGAACAGCTGCATATCACAGGGGCTGTTCGATGCTAATGCAGAACGCCATAGGATGTTTTTGTGTTGGTTAAGGGCAGTCAGGTCTGGGGAGAACCAAGGGCTATATCTGTTCCTGGTTCTAAATTTCTTAAATGGGGCATGTTTATTTAAGATGGTTAGGAAGGCATTTTTAAAAAATATCCAGGCATCCTCTACTGACGGGATGAGATCAATATCCTTCCAGGATACCCCGGCCAGGTCGATTAGAAAGGCCTGCTCGCAGAAGTGTTTCAGGGAGCGTTTTACAGTGATGAGTGGAGGTCGTTTGACCGCTGACCCATTACGGATGCAGGCAATGAGGCAGTGATCGCTGAGATCTTGGTTGAAGACAGCAGAGGTGTATTTAGAGGGGAAGTTGGTTAGGATGATATCTATGAGGGTGCCCGTGTTTAAGGTTTTGGGGAGGTACCTGGTAGGTTCATTGATTATTTGTGTGAGATTGAGGGCATCAAGTTTAGATTGTAGGATGGCTGGGGTGTTAAGCATGTTCCAGTTTAGGTCGCCTAGCAGCACGAACTCTGAAGATAGATGGGGGGCAATCAGTTCACATATGGTGTCCAGAGCACAGCTGGGGGCAGAGGGTGGTCTATAGCAGGCGGCAACGGTGAGAGACTTGTTTTTAGAGAGGTGGATTTTTAAAAGTAGAAGTTCAAATTGTTTGGGTACAGACCTGGATAGTAGGACAGAACTCTGCAGGCTATCTTTGCAGTAGATTGCAACACCGCCCCCTTTGGCAGTTCTATCTTGTCTGAAAATGTTGTAGTTTGGAATTAAAATGTCTGAGTTTTTGGTGGTCTTCCTAAGCCAGGATTCAGACACAGCTAGAACATCCGGGTTGGCAGAGTGTGCTAAAGCAGTGAATAGAACAAACTTAGGGAGGAGGCTTCTAATGTTAACATGCATGAAACCAAGGCTATTACGGTTACAGAAGTCGTCAAAAGAGAGCGCCTGGGGAATAGGAGTGGAGCTAGGCACTGCAGGGCCTGGATTCACCTCTACATCGCCAGAGGAACATAGGAGGAGTAGAATAAGGGTACGGCTAAAAGCTATGAGAATTGGTCGTCTAGAACGTCTGGAACATAGAGTAAAAGGAGGTTTCTGGGGGCGATAAAATAGCATCAAGGTATAATGTACAGACAAATGTATGGTAGGATGTGAATACAGTGGAGGTAAACCTAGGTATTGAGTGATGAAGAGAGAGATATTGTCTCTAGAAACATCGTTGAAACCAGGAGATGTCATTGCATGTGTGGGTGGTGGAACTAATAGGTTGGATAAGGTATAGTGAGCAGGACTAGAGGCTCTACAGTGAAATAAGCCAATAAACACTAACCAGAACAGAAATGGACAAGACATATTGACATTAAGGAGAGGCATGCTTAGTCGAGTGATCAAAAGGGTCCGGTGAGTGGAGAGGTTGGTTGGTGATTTAGACAGCTAGCCAGGGCATCGGTAGCAAGCTAGCATAGGATGGAGGTCTGTTGTTAGCCACCTCCTGCGCTCCGTCAGTAGATTAGTGGGGTTCCGTGTGGTAGAGGGGATCAATCCAAATCACACAACAACAACAAAAATAAAAACAATAGATATAGTTATAGAGGCCCAAGAAGAAAACATAATAATAATAATTTTAAAAAAATTTAAAAAATAATGTCCGATTGTCTATTCAGATAGCAGCCGGTAAGACAGCTAACGGTTAGCAGGCCGCAGATGGGCGTTCAGGTAACGTCGCGACGGAGGAGCCAGCCGAATAACTCCTTCGGGTAGATAACGTCGGCAGTCCAGTTGTGAAGGCCCGGTGGGGCTCCGCGAAGGCAGCAAAACGGGTCCGGATAGGCGACTGCAGCCCAGGTGCGATTGATGGAACTCAGGAGTGATTGACGGAGCTTGCTAGCTCCGGAACAATTGATGTTTGCTCCGGAATCGACGAAGGCCGATAGTCACACGGATAGCAGCTAGCTAGCTGTGAGATCCGGGCATGAATGTCCAGAGAGCAGTCGAAATCCAGGGACATGGAGAGAAAAATTGGTCCGGTATGCTCCGCTCCGAGCCGCGCCGTACAGAACTGGCGATAGACTTTCGAGCCAAAGGATAGCCGATGACCACAAACCGTGGTTAGCTGAACACCAACGACTTGCCAGTAAAGGAGCCAACTAGCTTCTGAACTAGCTTCTGGATTAGCTACTGGCTAGTTTCAGGCCAGCCTCCTGGAGTTTCTGGCTAGCTTCTTGGAGGATTACAGATCTGAGGTAAATAATACTTTTTTATAAATATACATTGGTGAGGCGGGTTGCAGGAGAGTGTTTTGAAGATGAGTTGATGGAAAATAAAAATAAAATGTATGTGAAAAAGTTGTAAATATATATATATATACAGGACACGACAAGACGAGGACAAAAGACGTCTGAACTGCTATGCCACCTTGGAGAAGGTTTAATTAAGGCTCGTATTTGTGTTATTATTATGTTATAATAATTAAGTCTAGGAATTGATAGAGCAGTCTGACTGAGCGATGGTAGGCACCAGCAGGCTCGTAAGCATTCATTCAAACAGCACCTTCGTGCGTTTTGCCAGCAGCTCTTCGCTGTGCTTCAAGCATTGCGCTGTTTATGACTTGAAGCCTATCCGCTAGTTAGCGGGGTGCGCGCTAATAGCGTTTCAAACGTCACACGCTCTGAGACTTGGAGCAGTTGTTCCCCTTGCTCTGCAAGGGCCGCGGCTTTTGTGGAGCGATGGGTAACGCTGCTTCGAGGGTGGCTGTTGTCAATGTGTTCCTGGTTCGAGCCCAGGTAGGAGCGAGGAGAGGGACGGAAGCTATGTTACACAGGCAATACTAAAAAGTGCCTATAAGAACATCCAATAGTGAAAGGTATATGAAATACAAATCGTATAGAGAAATAGTCCTATAATTCTGATAATAACTACAACCTAAAACTTCTTACCTGGGAATATTGAAGACTCATGTTAAAAGGAACCACCAGCTTTCATATGTTCTCATGTTCTGAGCAAGGAACTTAAACGTTAGCTTTCTTAAATCAAATCAAATTTATTTATATAGCCCTTCGTACATCAGCTGATATCTCAAAGTGCTGTACAGAAACCCAGCCTAAAACCCCAAACAGCAAGCAATGCAGGTGTAGAAGCATGGCACATATTGCACTTTTACTTTCTTCTCCAACAATTTGTTTTTGCATTATTTAAACCAAATTGAACGTGTTTCATTATTTATTTGAGGCTAAATTGATTTTATTGATGTATTATATTAAGTTAAAATAAGTGTTCATTCAGTATTGTTGTAATTGTCATAATTAAAAATACATTTTTATTTTAAAATCGGCCGATTAATCGGCATCGGCTTTTTTTTTGTGTCCTCCAATAATCGGTATCGGCTTTGAAAAATTATAAATAGGTCGACCTCTAATCTGGATGTTTGCAAAAATGTTGTCATTTGTTGACCAATCTTTATTTGAATATGTTTTGTGGGAACACAGGCTTTACTGTGAAAACTGTTTAATCTGAGGTATTGCTTATGGATACTAGATCTCCGCACCATCCATCAGATTCTAAAATGAAAACATTCTTAAAAGGTCTGATTTCCAAAGATGATAGCCAAATTAATCGATACCATAATAAAATGGGATAAAAAATAATAAATAAAAAACTGATGGACAGTGTGTGTCCAGAGCAGCCGGCGTATTACTTCCTTAGTGTGTTACAGGTTTGGCAGAGAGTAGGTGGGGTGTAAGAGATGATACTGGGTACTAGTGACTCTGGGTGGGGTAGGAAGTGTGAGAGGGGGAGAAAGGAGGCAGGGAGTATCTGTGAAAAGTGATCCCATACGTGTGCTGGTAATCTAGCTCCCTAACAGAGGGAGAGACTGTGTTGGCGGTAGTAGGCCCATTGTCGCCGGGTCTGGGCTGTCCTGGTGCAGCCGTGAGGTGGAGAAGGAAGGCGAGGCTGCAGTTACCTGCGTGGGTCTCCAAAGGGCGGCAGGGAGCAGCCTGCGCCGGGGTGGCCCCTGCCAACAATGCTGCTGCAACTGGGTCAGCCCGAGGCTCACTTGGCTCCTCCACTGAAACACTGGCATCTGGGGGAGGAGACGGCACATGGTTAGGGTACTTAATAAAGACATGCGGCACAGTGTTAGGGTACTGGGTAAGTTAGGGACAGACAGCAGTGCTAGGGTGCTCACAAAATTATTCACAAAATTATAGCGCATACAATTTTTTACTGGAGGAGTTCAGGAATGGGAACTCGGGTATTACAGTTATTGTCAAATGTCACTTTTTCTCTCTACTTAGAATTTACTCATATGCACATTTTCTAATGGTAACAGGCATTGTTTTTATATTTTGTGTTAAAACCAATACAATTATATGTGCCTCCTTTGCATAAACACACGGTGTATTCGCAGACATGAATACATTTGTATAAAAAAAAAAAAAGTTACCTTTATTTAACAGAATACATTAACAAAGGGGTGGAACAGGGCTGCAACCACCAAAGACTTGTTCTGTCTAGGCCTACCTGCACTGTCTAGACTAACTCATTAATTACTGTTGTTGTCACGTTCTATTGCATAATTCTACAGGTGTGTCAATAACAGGATACCCTTGGATAAAAAAATCTACACGCTTGGCTCTAGATTGCACCCATCTATTCATACTTTACATTGCTAGCTAGATCAGACATAACATCACTATAATCCGAATGTTTGTTTTCGGGAAGTTGCTTTCATTTCAGCGCATCTAATTTGTAAACATTTCAACTGCATTAAAATATAACTTTTCCCAATTTCACAACATTGTTAAAGCGGTAACGGAAAAAACGTCAGGCAAAAGCAATAGTATGAAAGAGTAGCAATCCAGCGATATTTAGGTGACAAATGGATTTTGCACCCCTCAAAAATGGGGCGGCAGTTAGCCTAGTGGTTAGAGCATTGGGCCAGTAACCAAAAGGTTGCTAGATTAAATCCCCGAGCTGACAAGGTAAAAATCTGTTGTTCTGCCCCTGAACAAGGCAGCTAACCAACTGTTCCTAGGCAGTCATTGTAAATAAGAATTTGTTTTAAAAAAATATGGCTGAAAAAGACAGATCGCTTAAAACACAGAAAACATTTTCCAAGACTCCCTTTTACATACAGTACCAGTCAAAAGTTTGGACAGACTACTACATTCAAGGGTTTTTCTTTATTTTTTACTATTTTCTACATTGTAGAATAATAGTGAAGACATCAAAACTGTGAAATAACACATGGAATCATGTAGTAACCCAAAAAAGTGTTAAACAAATCAAAATATATGTTTTATTTTAGATTCTTCAAAGCAGCCACTCATTGCCTTGACAGCTCTGCACATTCTTGGCATTCTCTCAACCAGCTTCACCTGGAATGTTTTACCAACAGTCATGAAGGAGTTCCCACATATGCTGAGCACTTGTTGGCTGCTTTTCCTTCACTCTGCGGTCAAACTCATCCTAAACCATCTCAATTGTGTTGAGGTCAGGTGATTGTAGCGGCCAGGTTATCTGCAGCACTCAATCACTCTCCTTCTTGGTCAAATAGCCCTTACACAGCCTGATGGTCATTGAAAAACAAATGAGCGCCCACCAGGTGGGATGGCAGAATGCTGTGGTAGCCATGCTGGTTAAGTGTGCCTTGAATTCAAAATAAATCACAGACCGTGTCACCAGAAAAGCACCCCCACACATCCTCATCCATGCTTCACGGTGGGAACCACACATGCGGAGATAATCCGTTCATCTACTCTGCGTCTCACAAAGACAGCGGTTGAAACCAAAAATCTCAAATTTGGACTCGTCAGACCAAAGGACAGATTTCCACCGGTCTAATGTCCATTGCTCGTGTTTCTTGGCCCAAACTAGTCTCTTCTTCTTATTGGTGTCCTTTAGTAGTGGTTTCTTTGCAGCAACTCGACCATGAAGGCCTGATTCACGCAGTCTCTTCTGAACAGTTGATGTTGAGATGTTTCAGTTACTTGAACTCTGAAGCATTTATTTGGGCTGCAATTTCTGAGGCTGGTAACTCTAATGAATTTATCCTCTGCAGCAGAGGTAACTCTGGGTCTTCCATTCTTTAATGATGTTTTTTACAACTGCACTTGAAGAAACTTTCAAAGTTCGTGACATTTTCCAGATCGACTGACCTTCAAAGTATTGATGGACTGTCGTTTCTCTTTGCTTATTTGAGCTGTTCTTGTCATAATATGGACTTATATGGAATAGGGCTATCTTCTGTATACTACCTCTACCTTGTCACAAGACAACTGTTTGGCTCAAACGCATTAAGGAAACAAATTAACACCTGTTAATGGAAATGCAATACATAGGTGTCTGGCTAGACTGTAAACTCTCCTTCCAGACTCATATTAAACATCTCCAATCAAAAATCAAATCTAGAATAGGCTTCCTATTTCGCAACAAAGCCTCCTTTACTCACGCCGCCAAAATTACCCTAGTAAAACTGACTATCCTACCTATCCTCGACTTTGGCGATGTCATCTACAAAATAGCTTCTAACACTCTACTCAGCAAACTGGATGCAGTCTTTCACAGTGCCATCCGTTTTGTTACCAAATCACCTTACCCACCACTGCAACCTGTATGCTCTAGTCGGCTGGCCCTCGCTACATATTCGTCGCCAAACCCACTGGCTCCAGGTCATCTATAAGTATATGCTAGGTAAAGCTCTGTCTTATCTCAGTTCACTGGTCACGATAACAACACCCATCCGTAACACACGGTCCAGCAGGTATATCTCACTGATCATCCCCAAAGCCAACATCTCATTTGGCCGCCTTTCCTTCCAGATCTATTCGCTCCTATGGCGTATTTATTGCCTACCTCCTCATGCCTTTTGCACACACTGTATATAAACTTAATTTTTTCTACTGTGTCATTGATTTGTTTACTGTGTTATTGGCTTGTTTATTGTTTACTCCATGTGGAACTGTGTTGTTGTTTGTGTCACACTGCTTTGTTTTATCTTGTCCAGGTCGCAAATGAGAACTTGTTCTCAACTAGCCTACCTGGTTAAATAAAAGTGAAAAAAATTATAATAATTCCAGGTGACTACCTCATGAAGCTTGTTGAGAGAATGCCAAGAGTGTGCAAAGCTGTCATACTTTGAAGAATCTCAAATATAAAAAATAGTTTGATTTGTGTAACACTTTTTTGGTTACTACATGATTCCATGTGTCATTTCATAGTTTTGATGTCTTCACTATTATTCTACAATGTAGAAAATAGTAAAAATAAAAATAATCTGGATTGAGTAGGTGTGTCCAAACTTTTTGACTGGTACTGCATTTCTACGCTATATTGACATGCTGCTCCCCAGATGCTATCTGGTTTAACAGCTAAAGCTATTTCAAAAGGTACTATAATGACGGAGGTGCACCACTTACCTGGTACAGTCACCTGGATGATTTCTCCATCTGGGGGTTCCGTTTTAATCTTTTTCAAGGGAATACAATCTCCTGAAGGCCCTTAAAGAGTAACAATAAAAACAGTTCATTTGGCAGTGCTGCCTCCCAAATGGCACACTATATAGTGCATTACTTTGACCTGGGACCAAGGGGCTCTGGTCAAAAGTAGTGCACTATATAGGGAATATGGTTCGATCTGAGGTAAAGCTAGATCTTTCTCCCAGAATGTGTGACATTGGATTTTTATAGATGTGTTTCAAATGCTTTAAGTAAGTATGTTCTGTATCAGATGGCTTAAGTTTACATTTACGAATCCCAAGGGACAGTTAAAGAGTGGATATGCAAAATGAAACGTATTAGACTACTGTAAAAAGGAGTGCTAACCTGTGTTGACCTATTGGGTTTGCATGAAAGTATTACTATAGTATGCTATAGCATTGCCTTGTCACTAACCTGCTTCGCAGTCAGCCAATGGACTCACACAAGAGCTTGTAGATCTGAAAAGGAAAACAAATGCACAATTTCGATTATAACATAAATTCATTAGCATAGATAAATTATTGTGTGTCAGGGTATGGCCTTCCATTACCAGGTGATAGACATGTAGCATTCACTGAATGGCTCTATCAATATATTACAACGGGTTGAAACGTTTGTTTGTATTGTCTTCTGATCTTATTGTCCGTTATAGCTCTGGATGCAGATTGGCTAAATCAGGTGCGGAACAGATTTTTCTGATGATTCCAAATAACATCTTGCGTCACTACACCCTCTACATTACTGGCTAAGTCCTAGTATTTGTGTACAGACCTGCTGCTGTGAGGATTGGTGACCAGCTCCAGTGCAGCCGACGGGACCTGGAGGTTGTCAGGGAAACCGTCCTCAAAGGTGGAGTTTATGTCATGCTTCCCCTCCTCCTTGGCCACCTTACCAGCAGCTTTGTGACACAACATAACAGAATCAATCAGATCAATCAATCAGATCAGCCAAGATGGACTACAAGCTATTACAGCTAAACATCCATGGTATCAGAAGAAAAATAAGGACATACCATTGCTAAAAGGCATGCTAAGGGCTTCTTTAGAAATCAACAATGCAAGATGAAAAACATACTCAGTATTACCTGTGAAAATCCTTTCATCAAACATTCTGGAATGAGAACAGAGGGTTGTTATTGTTTATAAATGTGATTATTGATCATTGATAACAGTCAAGTAAGGAGGGCACCCTGTAGTAAACTGTTGGTGAACAACAGTGCACATGTCAACAAGGGAACTGAACAGACAACATGTCACGAGATTAAACAGACATCTCTACACGGTCTATATCTGGGCCATCTTGAATAAACAACAGTAACAACAACAAATATCAAAAACAAAGTCAGGAGTGTATCTCTCCTGGATAGAAATATGATCTTCAATCTGCTCTAATTGTATTAACATTAATGACATGCCCATGAAGCCTTGTGCATGGGCCATGCGCTGATACTGGTGTTAACTCAAACTAACCCTGTTGCCCAATCTACATTTATTTCATCAAATGGGTTGAATGACAGCGAGACTTTGGCTCAATATGCCAGAGAGCAGGAGGCACCATGCTGTGTGGTGTGCGGTGGTGGTTACCAGTCAGCGGGGCATTGTCTATTAGAGGAGGGCAGGGTATTTAACCGACAGATGGCCTGGTTTGACACTTCTGCCTTCATTGATTCAGTTTTCCAAATAGGAAATTAGAGATAGAAGAGATGCTGTGCCTTCTTTTGTGGTCCTCAAAAAGGATTGTTTTCATTAGGGAATGTTTCTTATTGGACAACTGCATTAGTTGTAGTTCTTCCCTGTTTCAGTAAATAAATAAAGAAATTGGGAGCCTAATGAACACAACCCTGGAATTATGTGTTATGCAGCCCTTATATGGGTGCACTACACACTACAGTGCAATCTCTTATTTTTGGAGGGAAGAATGAGAGAGAAAAATGACTTTTCCAGACTGATCTTAGATCAGTGTTTACCTTTTCACTACAAAGCGGACCCCGTGGCGCTCCTCCAGGATGCGTTTGAGTTTGGGTACTCCGTAGGTACAGGGCCTCTTGAAGGGGATTTTGTCTGGGATGCCAATTATCTCCATAGCCTCTGGGTCGCAGGCTATCTTCCGGTACGGCACTGGAACCATGTGGTCCAAGCCCAGGGCCTCCGCTGAAAATAAGGGGGTTGTCAGAAATCATTGACGGATTTCAATCATGAGGCCCTACAATGCGGTCTTAATAAGGGTATAACGTATGGATAGATTTATATGCAGTAATGACAGCTGGAAACTGACTAAACACAAGCATTCTATAGTAAAAAAAAAAATCTAAATTGTATAAGGGACGTTTTCACAGAGAATCTCCACTGAAAGTACTTTTTGGACTGGGACTAACCTTAATCTGGGTCCGGGAAACTGGAAAGTTGTTAAAACCCTAAAAGTGTTTGTTGCTAATGCCCTACAATAGGAAACCATGCTGAGAAATAGTGGTTGACCATCTCACCATAGCGACTGTTGAACAGGATCTGCACACATTCTCTCAGTGTGTTGATGTCCTCTGTCTCTCGAATGAACGAATCCCATTTTTCTGTTGAGCGCAAAAGAGAATAACGTAAACATTAAAAAATAGGTGAAGAAAAATAGTTCTTCAATCTGTATGTGTACTTTCCACATGTACACTGAGGGTTTTCTTCTAAATCAAAAAGGGGCTTTGGTGGTGGTTATCAAGGTTGGGGTCAAATCCAAATCAATTTGAAATTCCTATTCAATTATTGAATTCAATCATGAAGTGGAAAATGTACCTGGAAATCAATTCGGATTTCAAAAATGTTCAAGTTATGGAATTGAAATTCTATTTGAATTGTAAAAAATTAGATCTTTGGAATTGAATTGGAATTCAATATTTGTATATTTCCCAGTTAATGGAAAGAATGCACTTAGTATCAACAACTGACTACAGGATTTGTTTTATATAATTTTAACTGCTATTCCTATATTTCCAGTTTAGCTAGGCTGTCTGAACAATTACATTATCAGCCTGACGGAATTGAATTTGTGGAATAATATTGAATTTGGAATTACATTTTACCTAAACATTGGAATGGGATTTACAGGTATAAGGAATTAAATTATAATATAATTTGTGGCTCTGGGAAAGTAGATAAAGGACCTAAGTGCCAAAATATCCCTTAAAGTTAACACTGAATGCGTTTTACCAACCCCAAAATGTATTTCTAAAAATATACTGTATGGCCTGAGACGGCCCACCCAATAATTTACTATGTAGAATAAACTCTGACAAAGTCGAATGAGAAAATAATTCAAATCAGACTTCCGCAACAACTTAAGAGTATGACACGCTAGCATAAACTTCACACTGTTTTGGTCTGGCAGCTATCATGTTCCAGCAGCATGAAGCACAACTGTGCACATGTGCAGATACTCTGTGTGAGTGCACTGTTTTGCTTCACTCTAATCTGCAATATCTTTTGGTAATGCCATACCACTGTGTAAAATGTAAAAAATAATATGAAATCAAAGTTGAACAAATTAAAAACTATAATTCTCAATCATGTCATACAACAAAGGAGAGAAGTCTATAGCGTGAGGGAAAAACCATTGGTTTTTAATAAACTGCAATGTGGGATTCACATGAAAAAAAGAGCCATTAAGTGAGCCGACAAGTCATTCTCTAAGACCACATTTGAGAGATTGTCTATACCCGGATGTAGAGTATATGTATTGTCTGTCAGGGGGGTGGGGTGAGATGCACAAAGACCTCTTTAAAAAAAAAAAAAATCACACTACTGGGCAGAGTCAAACTGAGCTAAGCTGTACCTGTTACACATCCACCATAGATGCTACATCCATGAACAATGTGAATGGAAAATATCTGAGACAGCACAAACGGGTTGGTGAGAAAAGTATGTGGCCTACAGGCCTACTGTCTGTGTCCAGTTCCAGTTCAAGCCTACCTGACTTCTCATGTACGAGGGAAAACAGGAGGCGCTTGGAGACGTGGATGCTGGGAGGACTCTGGCCCAACTCCCCTTGGAGTACTATCCGCAAAATGCCAGAAATTAAACATTGATAAACATACTCACAAGCGTAGCATCAAAAGCACATTTTAAAGCCTATTTAAAGCCATTAAATTATGCTTTCAAGGCCAAGCAAATTTTGAAAAATGAAAATGTCCATAATCAAAAGTGATTCTCGATCAAATAAATTATGTGAAATGACAGCCAGTAGTATAACCACTAGCAAAAATGACAGGGAGAATAGTAACCCTGCCAAATTAATTAAATTACAGAGACAGAAAATGAACGGTGACTCAAAATGGTGAAGGGTTTGTCAGTAGTAACCTGGATGTCCATCATCTGCTACCTCAGCAACAGCTTCTTCCTGTGGGGTCACGTTATATATTTTACCATTGTCAGAACTGTCCTTGGCGGCCGTCCCTTTCTCCGCCCCTGCCACCCAGGCCCCCAGGCGGTCTTTGTCCAGGTTGAGGAGGGACGCGGGCTTGAGGTCCAGCTTGCCATCAGGGTGCGGCAGGGAGGACATGGGCATGCCATACAAGAAGCTGTGGAGCATGGAGTTGCTGGCCGAGACTGATGCGGTGGACAATTCCTGGGCGGTGGAGGCAGGCTTGGAGGCTGGGCCGTGTTTGGCTAGGATCTTGGTGGTGCCCGAGAAGGAGTTGTGGTTGCTGACATTGCCGGCACTGGACTTAGTCTCGCGCAAAGGCGACTCCGTTCCCCTATAAACAGATGATGAAGAAGAAGGAAACAGGAGAAGATAAAGCTGTGTGTCAATAACAAGACCAACCCTGGATCAATCCTAATTATGCTGCCTTACTTCTGCCATTTATGCAGGTACGTCATGAAGTACTGTATGGAGTGAGATCACCTTTTGACAGTGAAGTAGATGCGGTTGCTCTGCTCCAGGATCTTCATTAAGGTCTTGGTGTTATACTCAGCAGGTTTCCTCAGGGCGATCCCCTCAGGCAGGCCGTGGGCCACCACAGAGCTGGGGTCCTTCAGGATCCACTCATAAGGCACAGGGACTAGGCTATTGCTCTTCCCAACAGCCTCACCTGGAAAATTATCACATACATACAGCATGTCAAATGTCTGTAAATGGCAACATTCCATGTCTTGTCAGAAACATGCTTTCTGTTGTGAGATGCTAAAAATTAGAAAAGGACATGTCAAATGACTGACACATGCACACGCACGTTCACCTATAATATATACACTGCTGCTTCTATTGTTATTATTACTGGGTCGTTCCACTAATTCGGTGCCTTTTGAGAAGTGTAACATAGTCAAATGTTTTTTTGATTTCACCTAATTTAAAAATGATGTCAACATCATAAAAACTATTAGTTATCCCCATCTCAAAAAAAACTATATTAAGTTCCAATTATGTGCCAAAGAAAGTTACAGGGTTGACAGTAACAAGGTTGATGATTTCATCTTAAATCAGCCATAAAACCCCCTTGTGGCAGGAGGAATGGAAGCTTGCTGTGTGCAACAGGAAGTGGCAATTGAATGCAAGCTCCACCTGCTTTTACACTATGATTTGACTATTAGATGTTCAATGTTTCTTTAGATTTTTTTATTTTTTTTACAGGAATAGTTCCACAATAATAAATGAGAGTTTAGTTCACATAAGAGGGTTGACCTTAAAATGAGGGACAGACGTAAATGAATTACTAAGCACATGAAATAAAATGTGTAAAACAGTCCAGCGAAATGCTTACTTACAAGCTGCATTATTGAGAAACAGCTTGTAAGCAAGCATTTCGCTGGACTGTTTTACGGTTGCACCCTGTACACGAGACAAATAAAGTTTGATTTGACAATAGAAAAACATTCAATCGCGTGTCAGAAATAGGATTTTAGTTATGAGAAGGTAGAGATTAGAAAAGGAACGTTTCATCTGAAACTTCATTGCATGTCAATTTACTGTAAATATTAACATTCAATCATGTGTTTGACATTTGATTTCAATTATGAGAAGGTAGAAATTAGGAAGTGAAATTAGAAAATAGAAATAATTCCGATAGCGCAGGCCTAAAAAAATTATATCTTTGTTTGGCGAGGTATGTTGAAGCCCTTACTGTAAAGCACACTGAAGACTTCCTCCACCATTTTCCTCAAGACAAAGATGTTAGAGTGGGCATCTGTTGACGCCCTTTGTTTGCCGAGCCCGCCCTCTTTACCAAGCTTGCTGAATTCACTCTCCTGGACTTTGGCATGGGCATTCACTGTGGTCAGCCCTTGCAGACAGTGCACCCCTGAAAGAATCAAGCATGAGAAACTAAAGGCATACAGTGAGGGAAAAAAGTATTTGATCCCCTGCTGATTTTGTATGTTTGCCCACTGACAAAGAAATGATCAGTCTATAATTGTAAAGGTAGGTTTACTTGAACAGTGAGACAGAATAACACAAAAAAAGCCAGAAAAACACGTCAAAAATATTATAAATTGATTTGTATTTTAATGAGAAAAATAAGTATTTGACCCCTCTGCAAAACATGACTTAGCACTTGTTGGCAATCACAGAGGTCACACATTTCTTGTAGTTGGCCACCAGGTTTGCACACATCTCAGGAGGGATTTTGTCCCACTCCTCTTTGCAGATATTCTCCAAATCATTAAGGTTTCGAGGCTGACGTTTGGCAACTCGAACCTTAACTCCCTCCACAGATTTTCTATGGGATTAAGGTCTGGAGACTGGCTAGGCCACTCCAGGACCTTAATGTGCTTTTTCTTGAGCCACTCCTTTGTTGCCTTGGCCGTGAGTTTTGGGTCATTGTCATTCTGGAATACCCATCCATGACCCATTTTCAATGCCCTGGCTGAGGGAAGGAGGTTCTCACCGAAGATTTGACGGTACATGGCCCTGTCCATCGCCCCTTTGATGCGGTGAAGTTGTCCTTTCCCCTTAGCAGAAAAACACCCACAAGGCATAATGTTTCCACCTCCATGTTTGACGGTGGGGATGTTGTTCTTGGGGTCAGAGGCAGCATTCTTCCTCCTCCAAACACGGAGAGTTGAGTTGATGCCAAAGAGCTCCATTTTGGTCTCATCTGACCACAACACTTTCACCCAGTTGTTCTCTGAATCATTCAGATGTTCATTGGCAAACTTCAGACGGGCATGTATATGTGCTTTCTTGAGCAGGGGGACCTTGCGGGCTCTGCAGGATTTCAGTCCTTCACGGCGTAGTGTTACCAATTGTTTTCTTGGTGACTATGGTCCCAGCTGCCTTGAGATCATTGACAAGATCCTCCCGTGTAGTTCTGGGCTGATTCCTCACCGTTCTCATGATCATTGCAACTCCACGAGGTGAGATCTTGCACGGAGCCCCAGGCCGAGGGAGATTGACAGTTCTTTTGTGTTTCTTCCATTTGCGAATAATCGCACCAATTGTTGTCACCTTCTCACCAAGCTGCTTGGCGATGGTCTTGTAGCCCATTCCAGCCTTGTATAGGTCTACAATCTTGTCCCTGACATCCTTGGAGAGTTCTTTGGTCTTGGCCATGGTGGAGAGATTGGAATCTGATTGATTGATTGATTGCGTCTGTGGACAGGTGTCTTTTATACAGGTAACAAGCTGAGATTAGGAGCACTCCCTTTAAGAGTGTGCTCCTAATCTCAGCTCTTTACCTGTATAAAAGACACCTGGGAGCCAGAAATCTTTCTGATTGAGAGGGGGTCAAATACTCATTTCCATCATTAAAATGCAAATCAATTTATAACATTTTTGACATGCGTTTTACTGAATTTTGTTGTTGTTATTCTGTCTCTCACTGTTCAAATAAACCTACCATTAAAAGTATAGACTAATTTCTTCGTCAGTGGGCAAACGTACAAAATCAGCAGGGGATCAAATACTTTTCCCCTCACTGTACATCTCCACTATTCACCTTGCCAGTTTAACTCAAAGTTGGGCTATTCTAGTTCTCAATTGCTTTAGAATTGATTGATAGATTTATTTATCAGTAAAAAAATATATACATATTTACACAGATTTTTTTTTTACTTGACTGGGATTGCACAATAAAGTCAGAGACTTATTTCCATTGTGGTCCCATTTTTTTTAAGTATATAGATACATTCAGTGTACAGTTACATGGATAGAGACACATTACAGAGATACAAACAATAAAAATGGTTCAACACTCCGGATAAGAGCAAATGCTAAATGACTCAAATGTAAATGTAAAACTAGAGATTGAATTACTTAAATAAGACAAAACCTTTTTAGGCTCAGATAAAAAAAAAAAACTAAGTTCAACTCCAAGACAAAAGCAGGACCTGTGAGGAAAATGTTGTAGCAATTGTGCTCCAAGTGAAAAATGTAGCCATATCGTGTTATGTGATTTGGGCAAATTATACCCGATTCAGCTTTTTTGCCCAGTACACAGCGAAGCACTCACTGCAAAACTTGTGGAAGTCTGTTTGTATTTCCCTCCGTGAGTTGAGGAAAGCTCTTCCCTTTTCTGTTCCCACGGCGATCACGCTGTCCTCGTGCACTGTGACGCAAGCCACTTCGGCATTGAGCTTTGACATGGCTGTACACTGGAACACAGGTTAAAAGACAAGGTCATAGGGTACCTTCTCAAGCAAGACTAAAGCTGTGTTCGAAAACCCATACTAACAAACTGTATACTACATATTTAATGAGTATATACTACATACTATCAGTTAATTTTAGTATACTGTAAATGAACGGTATCATTTCAGTTGAGTGTACTAGCACTTCGCCTTTCTACCAGAAGTAGATGCTGTTGCTATGCAACTTCTTGCTAGATTGTTAACATAGCGGACAAATTACTAGCTAGACATCTTACGACTTCAATAACAATGTCCATTGAGAAGGCATAACGACTATACCACTTAACTAAGCTAAGAATGACGTGAATAATCAAGTCACTAAATGGTGGGTCGTTAGATAGCATATAGTTAATATACTGTCAAGTTTGATGTGTTAGTAGCCAACTAACGTTAGTTAGCTAGCTAACATTTCGGTATATAAAAGCAACTGCAGAAATTATATGCTATGTAGTTTGTAAGGCTAGTGTAGCTAACAAATTGTCAGCCACCATAACGTGTAACTTATTTGAAAAGTCATTACATTGCTCAACAGTTGTCATAATTAGTTAAAGCAATGGATGTGAATACGCCGTCGTCGGACTTCGGCAGTATATTTTCCTCAATTTTATTCAAATCTGAAAATTTTGTGAATCCACACCCATTTTCTGAATAATTACATTATGGGCCCTAAGAGCCTGGAAATAGTGTCCACTCCTTGTATACTTCGTATTTTGGCGAATGTAGTACATCTTTTGGCATACTACTAACATCCATACTATGACCAATAAGCATACTACATACTCAATTTACATCACAAATAGAATGTTTAGGATGAGTATTCGAACACAGCTTCAGAGTGAATACAGAAAAACATTTCCTAGTGTTACTGTGAGGCTCAAAGTACACTTAATCAACATTTAGAATATTGTTCTATTCAATGAATCTTCTTCCGACTTCTTACAATCCCTAGCCATTTTTGCTGTCTAAAAACTTTTGGTTGTATTTGCATGTACACATATTTAACTATATTACACAGTGGTTCACTTCACAATGTTTTCTGACGCCAATTTGTTTTTAAATATACACTGCTCAAAAAATAAAGGGAACACTTAAACAACACAATGTAACTCCAAGTCAATCACACTTCTGTGAAATCAAACTGTCCACTTGGGAATCAACACTGATTGACAAATTTCACATGGAAATTATAGGCAATTAGCCAGACACCCCCAATAAAGGTGTGGTTCTGCAGGCGGTGACCACAGACCACTTCTCAGTTCCTATGCTTCCTGACTGATGTTTTGGTCACTTTTGAATGCTGGCGGTGCTTTCACTCTAGTGGTAGCATGAGACGGAGTCTACAACCCACACAAGTGGCTCAGGTAGTGCAGCTCATCCAGGATGGAACATCAATGCGAGCTGTGGCAAGAAGGTTTGCTGTGTCTGCCAGCGTAGTGTCCAGAGCATGGAGGCGCTACCAGGAGACAGGCCAGTACATCAGGAGACGTGGAGGAGGCCGTAGGAGGGCAACAACCCTGCAGCAGGACCGCTACCTCTGCCTTTGTGCAAGGAGGAGCAGGAGGAGCACTGCCAGAGCCCTGCAAAATGACCTCCAGCATGCCACAAATGTGCATGTGTCTGCTCAAACTATCAGAAACAGACTCCATGAGGGTGGTATGAGGGCCCGACGTCCACAGGTGGGAGTTGTGCTTACAGCCCAACACCGTGCAGGACGTTTGGCATATGCCAGAGAACACCAAGATTGGCAAATTCGCCACCGACGCCCTGTGCTCTTCACAGATGTAAGCAGGTTCACACTGAGCACATGTGACAGACGTGACAGTCGGGAGACGCTGTGGAGAACGTTCTGCTGCCTGCAACATCCTCCAGCATGACCGGTTTGGCGGTGGGTCAGTCATGGTGTGGGGTGGCATTTCTTTGGGGGGCCGCACAGCCCTCCATGTGCTCGCCAGAGGTAGCCTGACTGCCATTAGGTACCGAGATGAGATCCTCAGACCCCTTGTGAGACCATATGCTGGTGCGGTTGGCCCTGGGTTCCTCCTAATGCAAGGCAATGCTAGACCCCATGTGGCTGGAGTGTGTCAGCAGTTCCTTCAAGAGGAAGGCATTGATGCTATGGACTGGCCCGCCCATTCCCCAGACCTGAATCCAATTGAGCACATCTGGGACATCATGTCTCGCTCCATCCACAAACGGCACGTTGCACCACAGACTGTCCAGGAGTTGCCGGATGCTTTAGTCCAGGTCTGGGAGGATATCCCTCAGGAGACCATCCGCCATCTCATCAGGAGCATGCCCAGGCATTGTAGAGAGGTCATACAGGCAAGTGGAGGCCACACGCACTACTGAGCCTCATTTTGACTTGTTTTAAGGACATTACATCAAAGTTGGATCAGCCTGTAGTGTGGTTTTCCACTTTAATTTTGAGTGGGACTCCAAATCCAGACCTCCATGGGTTGATAAATTTGATTTCCATTGATCATTTTTGTGTGATTTTGATGTCAGCACATTCAACTATGTAAAGAAAAAAGTATTTAATAAGAATATTTCATTAATTCAGATCTAGGATGTGTTATTTTAGTGTTCCCTTTATTTTTTTGAGCAGTGTATATACAGTACAAGTCAAAAGTTTGGACACACCTACTAATTTCAATATATATACACAGTTGAAGTCGGAAGTTTACATTACACCTTAGCCAAATACATTTAAACTCAGTTGTTCACAATTCCTGACATTTAATCCTTGTAAAAATTCCCTGTCTTAGGTCAGTTAGGATCACCAGTTTATTTTAAGAATGTGAAATGTCAGAATAATAGTAGGGAGAATGATTTATTTCAGCTTTTATTTATTTCATCACATTCCCTGTGGTTCAGAAGATTACATACACTCAATTACTATTTGTTAGCATTGCCTTTAAATTGTTTCACTTGGGTCAAATGTTTTGGGTAGCCTTCCACAAGCTTCCCACAATAAGTTGGGTGAATTTTGGCCCATTCCTCCTGACAGAGCTGGTGTAACTGAATAAGGTTTGTAGGCCTCCTTGCATGCTTTTTCAGTTCTACCCACACATTTTCTATAGGATTGAGGTCAGGGCTTTGTGATGGCCTCTCCAATACCCTGACTCTGTTGTCCTTAAGCCATTTTGCCACAACTTTTGCAGTATGCTTGAGGTCATTGTCCATTTGGAAGACCCATTTGCGACCAAGCTTTAACTTCCTGACTGATGTCTTGAGATGTTGCTTCAATATATCCACGTCATTTTCCTGCCTCATGATGCCCTCTATTTTGTGAAGTGCATGAGTCTCTCCTGCAGCAAAGCACCCCCAGAACATGATGCTGCCACTCCCGTGCTTCACGGTTGGGATGGTGTTCTTCGGCTCACAAGCCTCCCCCTTTTTACCTCCAAACATATCGATGGTCATTATGACCAAACAGTAAAATTTTTGGTTAATCAGACCAAATGACATTTCTCCAAAAATTACGATCTTTGTCCCCATGTGCAGTTGCAAGCCTTAGTCTTCCTTGCTGAGCGGCCTTTTAAGTCGATATAGGACTCGTTTCACTGTGGATATCGATACTTTTGTTCCCATTTCCTCCAGCATCTTCACAAGGTCCTTTGCTGTTGTTCTGGGATTGATTTGCACTTTTCGCACCAAAGTACGTTCATCTCAAGGAGACAGAACGCGTCTCCTTCCTGAGCGGTATGACGCCTGCGTGGTCCAATGGTGTTTATACTTGCGTACTATTTTTTGTACAGATAAACATGGTACCTTCAGGCGTTTGGAAATTGCTCCCAAGGATGAACCTGACTTGTGGAGGTCTACCATTTTTTTCTGAAGTCTTGGCTGATTTCTTTTGATTTTTCCATGATGTCAAGCAAAGAGGCACTGATTTTGAAGGTAGGCCTTGAAATACATCCACAAGTTTACCTCCAACAGACACAAATTATGTCAATAAGCCTATCAGAAGCTTCTAAAGCCATGACATTTTCTGGAATTTTCCAAGCTGTTTAAAGGCACAGTCAACTTAGTGTATGTAAACGTCTGACCCACTGGAATTGTGATACATTGAATTATAGGTGAAATAATCTGTCTGTAAACAATTGTTGGAAAAATGACTTGTGTCATGCATAAAGTTGATGTCGTATCTGACTTGCCAAAACTATAGCTTGTTCACAAGAAATTTGTGGAGTGGTTGAAAAACAAGTTTTAATGACTCCAAACAAAATGTATGTAAACTTCCGACTTCAACTGTATATTATTATTTTTTACTATTTTCTACATTGTAGAATAGTTAAGATATTAAAACTATGAATTAACACATATGGAATCATTTAGTAACCAAAAAGTGTTAAACAAGTCCAAATATATTTGAGATTCTTCAAAGTTGCCACCCTTTGGCTTTATGACAGCTTTGCACACTCTTGGCATTCTAGTGAAACATTCCAATTCTGTTCTTCATTTTGACAGTTCGTTACAAAAGTGCTATTTTTTGGTATTTTAGTAGTAAATCTAGCTCCTTTTGCCACTAGCGGTTCAACTCTACCATTGAAATCATGATGTAGAGAGGCACCTTGAGAAGGTCCCTCTATGTCATCTCAAGGGAGGGGTTCGGTATGAAATAAACTCTTCTGGGTGGTAACACCTCAAGGCTTATTATAAAAGCAGGTGACAGCGTGCCCAATTTGGCAATGGTCCTGGTAAGTGGAGTGTAAGGAACATTTCCGCATATGACCAAATTCAATGTTTTTGCTTACTGTTTCATACACATCTGTGCTTTTACGAAGAAATTTTTTTTTGGCTATGAGGACTATACGTTTATATTCGTAGCTACATCCATCGTAACAATGAAATAGATGACAACATGTTAAATTGTTGTACTTTTTAACCACTATTACTGATTGGTGGCACAGTCCACGAAGAGTAAGCTCATAGTTCAATGGTTGTGAATGCTACTCCCTTATTTACAACATTCACAGTGCCCACACACTTCTAAAAAGTCCAATTATACCTGTGAGAGGGGTCACATCGGCAGCAGTTGTAGGTTTTTAATGTAGGAGTTAATTTGACCATTGGAAAAATAGCTACTGCATAAAAATACACATTTCAAAAGATGTATTTTGTGCCCCATGGGGTATTCGAACTTACACCGCAAGTGGCAATAGATGGGGCGACAGCTAGCCTAGCGGTAAGAGCGGTGGGCCAGTAGCCTAAAAGGTCTCTGGTTTGAATCCCCAGCAGACTAGATGAAAAATCTGTCGATGTGCCCTTGAGCAAGGCACCTAACCATAATTGCTCCTGTAAGTTGCTCTGACTAAGAGCGTCTGCTAAAATGAAAATGTAATGTCAGAAACTTGGTTGGTACCTTACCACGGTGAGCTAACTGTACATAGCCGTAACTGCTCGCGTTGCACATCATTTTATTATCAGAGCGTGCCAGTGGACTTCTGGTAAGTACGCTTTAGTGAGAAAGTGTTGGGATCAGGTACAACTATGTTTATCCACACCCAAAATGAATGTTTATTTCCCCCACCCACAACTTCACCCCTGACTGCATTTTTTAAATGAAGGGGTTGGGCAAAGGCTGAAATTGGGGTTGAGTTACCCTTTCCTTGATATGACCCATTTTATACATATAAATTAACATTAACCACAATCAGTCTCCTTTAGGATTGCACATTCAGCAAGTGCCAAGCAGCTGGAGTTCCCTTTGAATCTATTTTCCCATTCACTGTGTTGGTGGTGCTCATAAAATTTAGCATATCTTCAGAATTAGCAGAGAGCCCACTCTGGCAATTTGATGTAATTGTAGAGTATATTGTTCTAAACAAAGTCTTAAAATGGGTAGTTTTGAGAGATTAATATTTTTATTGTTGAATAATTTAATGTGACATTTTAATTTGGAATCAATACATATATCAATACATATATTTGAGAGAACACCATAAGGAGTATAATGACACCAAGATGTTGTCTGTATCATGTAGTTCACAAATCATAGGGTCTTACAGGAGGCATGTACAGGTCTAAAAAAATAGCCAAAAATGGCCACTTTAATCATGATTTTTTTAATGGTTTGCAAAACAAATGTAAAAAGCATTTCAAATATCCATCCTGCCAATGTGAGAATTGCCAGAACAATCCAAAATACCAAAAATATTTTCAGCTCCCATGGAATTGCCAAATTTGATTTTGTAAGGAGTCATTGAAATAACACTGCCTGACAAATCAATCTTTCATATTTTTTCCATGGCAAAACTAATAAGGTATGTGTATGTCTGTGTGTGTTAGTGGTCCTACCACTGAGTCCAGCGCAGACACTAGGCTGGTGAGGATCTCCTGTCTGGCCGACACCTGTGGGACCCGCAGCTCAGTCCGGGAGTTAGTCCTTATCCCGTCACATCCCGACTTCCTCATCTGTGCCATTCCTCTTCTGAGGGGACACAAAATAGAGGGCTTTCAAGAAGTTATCAAGAAGATGAACCGAAACAGTCATTTGTGTCTGCCTGTGTAGATTACATAAATGTGGATGGTATCTCATCTGCATCCCATCAGTCACTTCTGGGAGTAGGATGAAGTTGCTCCTACACTGATCTAGGGTCAGTTTAGAATTTTACTCACTAGTGGTTGATGTTATGATTGGAGATCCCAGATCTGTACCTAGGGGAAACTTCACCCCAGAGCTCGGTTCTGAGTAAAACACTGAACAATGATTCCGTTTTACCCACGTCTGTAGAAAAGGAGGCTGTGTATACATGGTCTAAGTATATGGCATATGCTAGGTAGACAAAGTCATGTCCTGCCATTTAAGGTAGCTAAAGCCTACAAATTATTGAGCAGTAACCAAATGCACACGACGTTGATCTGCCATTCATCGCACCAATAAAACAACAAGAAGCCCATTTGATTTGACAACAGGGTTTGGCTGCATTTTGAATAGTGATAAAACATGGCAGTTGGATGGGGGTCATTTGGGTGGAGGGGGAAGTTTATTCTCATTAAGAGGCTTTTAAAAGTGGCGATAATACCCTCCATGTAATATGCTAATACCCAAATCCGTCACACACATGCGAAAGTAGCTAATTACGATAAGCCTTTGTCAGCCAATTAAAGATAGCTCTGAATATTTATTTGAATCTCTTCATCCTTCATTTGCTCTCCTTAGAAGGTAGCTCAGCAAATAACTGTAGAGGTTGGAATTGTCTAGGAATTGAAAGAAAAATGTACTCAAATTCCGTTTGCTCCTGATTAGTCCTAATTTCGAATTTAGGGCTGGCACGGAAATTGTATAATCGTGTAACATGCGATTATAGATGAAGATCATCATAAATGCTTTATGCTTTTTTGTGTATGTGAAACGAACATCTGACTGAAGACGGGGACCTTAACAATAGTATGGTCATGCTACACTGAGTGTACAAAACATTGGGAACACCTTCCTAATTTTGAGTTGCACCCCTTTTTCCCCCTCAGAACAGCCTCTATTCGTCGGGGCATGGACTCCACAAGGTGTCGAAAGCGTTCCACAGGGATGCTGGCCCATGTTGACTCCAACGCTTCCCACAGTTGTGTCAAGTTGGCTGGATGTCCTTGGGTGGTGGACCATTCTTAATACCCATACGAAACTGTTGAGCGTGAAAAACCCAACAGCGCTGCAGTTCTTGACACATTCAAACCGGTCCACCTGGCACCTACTACCATACCCCGTTCAAAGGCACTTAAATATTTTGTCTTGTACATTCACCCTCCATGTCTCAATTGTCTCAAGGCTTAAAAATCCTTCTTTAACCCATCTCCTCTCCTCCATCTACACTGATTGAAGTGGATTTAACAAGTTCCTGATGTTTTGTACACTCAGTGGATATCTATGGATGGGATAGACAGGCATTCCTGTGGTTGAGTCCGTTTCCATGGTAACAATGTGATGAAACTTTTTCGTTCTTTGTGGAAACAAGCAAGGTGTTGTAGCAAACAAGTCTTCAGTTGAGCCCCCCCCGCATTCAGGAGAGGTGGAAAAGAGAAAAAGTGCATATTTTATAGCAATGACCGCAGTCATTTGGCTGACAAATAACAGTCACCCAAAATCCCATGACCATAACAGCCCTGTTCAATGTTATTTGGAAAATGGACAGCCGTGTAGGAGAAAACTCATAATTGACCCTTCGCTAAATCCCACCCAATCAATCACAGTGCCCCATTGGATGGCAACTGTTAAACTGTTAGCTAGCTGCACTGGCCACCATTGAAAATGCTGCTAATGCTAGTTAGCCAGTTAATTATACCTTGTTTTCACCAAATGTATGTTAGCTAGCTAAATTAGCTATATTATGTATTTAACCCTCATCTGCTGTCGACATCAGGATATGATTTGAGAGCATTCATTAGCTCCAAAAGTGGTTAGTAGCTACATGCTGACACAGTGCATTCAGTCACCCAGTGGCTAGTTTTTTTTACCAGGTTCCAGTGAAGCAATTGTTATAACAGTCCACCACAACATATCCGAGAGGCTCCTGATTAGCAAAGGTTAGTTTGTGTTTTATTTTCACAGAGTAATAAATAAAAAATAAATAAAAAACTGCCTGAAGGGGTTTTCTCCACTAGTTTGAACGGGGAATTGGGCTTCCCAGAAAAATGTTGTCCGAGTTGTCATAGGGCAATGTTCCAATGGCGCTGATATTCCCGATTTTTCACTTTAAAAGAATGTCAAACAAAAAACTTTGATTGCAAAGTTAAACAAACCATACAATTCTATTCACACTGATTACTTTTAACAATTTCCACTGAAAATGTAACAAACACATTTACTCGAAAAACTGTGCAGATGTATAGTTTGTTAACAGAATTATGGTAAAATCTCCCTTCGTTTATGTGACCACATTTTCCCAAAACTCTTAAATATCTACTCCAAATGTAAAGATGTCTGTAGAAAGAATGGAGTGTCAGCTATGATAAGACACCTCTATTTTGTTTATTGTAATACAGTAACTGAAGTGGATTAACACCCAGTAACAGAATGATGGTAACAGAATGACATCATGGGTCTCTGATACAGAAATGCATAATTATGAATATCATTCTCTTCATGGTGATGTATCGGTAGATAGGTACACAGAAGGTAGAAACATTTCCTAGCCTCCTTTGCATGTTTGGGTATTATTCTACACACTGGCTATTATTCTAATGAGCTCCTCCCTCAAACAAGACCAAATGTGGCTGGTCCGGAACAAATTTGTAACAATCATAGACGTCTGCTTCATAATTTTGAACATCACAGTACAGCACAGTAGAGTTACTGTACTGTTCTAAACTCTACTGTACAGTACTATACTCTACTTTTCTTTCTCTTCTACACCTGCATTGCTTGCTGTTTGGGGTTTTAGGCTGGGTTTCTGTACAGCACTTTGAGATATCAGCTGATGTACGAAGGGCTATATAAATCAATTTGATTTGATTTGCTCTGCTGTCCAAATTTGTGAAACAGTCGTTTATGATTGGTTCAGATTTTGACTGATCAAATTTCAACTACTTCTCATCCTCTGATGTCGGTCGGTGCTCTGTGGGTGAGAGGGCTGGTTACAGTATGGAAAGAGAAGGGGCTCATGGGTAGGTGTCAGTAAAAGACCGAGAGAGCTGACATTAACTGGAGAGAGTGAGATAGAAGAGAGACAGGGGGAGAGAGAGAGGGAGCGGTTGTCCAGACATTTTTCACACTCTTGTTTTGACCACCACAGGACAGAAACAGAAAGAAAACATTGTGCTGAGCATAACAGTATGCTAGCGGAAGGGAGGATAGTAGCAGGTGACCCAACTGGTTTGTGACTACTATAAATTCCCATTGTAGCCAATTCAGTTGCAGTAATTCTGTTACAGATTTTTAAGGGTTTATGTTACCAATTTGGTAACAGAATGACTTGTTTTAATTACTTAATAAATCGAAAAACAAATTGTTATCACAAAAACGAATTGGTAGGTCTACCTTTACTTGTTACTTTTGTGAACTTTCATTATCCTTCCTCATGAAGGAGAGAAACTATAAAATACCTTAAAGATATGTAGATTTTTGGTAACACATTGACAAGACACTAGGCTACATATTTTATTTTTTTTACTTACAGAAGGAAAATCATTTCTGAAAAACAATATAAAATGTTGATATTAGTTGCCAGGGTTTTTGACATAATTGTGGTTTGATGTATTTCTAATACATTTTAAGACTTTCCCTGCTAGATGTTTTCTAAGACCACCTTTCCATCTGTTTGAACAGAAATCAAAGCCTTTACTTATTCCACATTTTTAGGATGGAACTTTTTTGAAAAAAGTGTATACAGTGTATGTCTTAAAATAAATAGACTCAGCTGTCATCTGACACCAAATTTGATATACACCTATGAACTTCACGTTGCTCTTGCTCAACAGTAACCAAGGGGGTGGGGCTTAGAAAAGGGTAAATTAGTCTATTTGCAGGGGAGTAGGCCTAACATTCATCACAAACATGTTAACTGGACAATATAATCAGTGTCAATAGAAAGTCAAGGAAAGAAAGGGTAAATAAAAGTGGGAAGGAAAGAGTGGGGCATATAAAAAGAAGAACCCCCCCCCAATCCTAATTCCAGGCACTGCGTTCTCATGGCAACAGCAATCTGCTCCTTGGAAACTAATCTCGAGGCATTTGAACAATGCAGCTCCGGCCTTTAATCTCTCCAGACACTGGGAGTCATTATCCTAGCCTCTCAGGGCAGCCCCAAACCATAGACAGTGAGGGAGGGCAGAGAGAGAGACAGTCTCAACTGCACCAATATGCCTGTCTGAATAGGGCCGACCCCTGAACCAACAGCAAACATAAGCCCCTTAAACTATTACACCACCGAAATAGATGGCCTCTTTCAATCCCATCTTTAAGGCAACAGAGGCACACAAAACATTGAGAAGGGGGGCACCGTCATTTTGTTCGCAGCCAGAGAAAGCCACCACCAGTGAACTCAAATGAAGTGTTTTCTGGCTGGCAGTGGTTAGGCTACTTCAAATGCAATGTCACAAGTATAAATGTCAAAACAAAGAGCATGGAAATTGACACAGCCACTGATGTTGAGATGGAAAAATGCAAATGAACCAATATGGTTCCGGTTCCAATTTCACTTGTTCACTTGTCAAGCACAATTATTAATGTAGGTGCATGTGACTGAAAAAGCTTTAGGTTTGTTGCTTTGGTAATTTATAATACATATAGGAATACAAAAGGACTATTCTAAAAAAAACATTGCCATCTTTGACCTTTGGCAAGGACAAAACAAAAACAACTCAACTATTTGCAATTGTAGCCTCTCTTGCCTTACAGCAAATCATTTCAGACTGTAGCCCAAATATAGCTTAGTCTTACAACATTTATGATACCACCAGGCTACAGTACCTAAAATGTTTTGCCTGTGCCTTGATTGTGAGAAACTAGCCTCTACCTAAGAAACAAAAAAGAACCACAACAGTATGGCTACACTTCAGAACACTTCCCTGGTATGAGAGTAACGCCCTGATCTTAAAATGATAAAATGCTACTCTAGCTGCCATGCTTAAATGCTCCAGCTAATGACATCCTAACCCATTTGAGTCCCCCCGGAAAGCCGGCACTGTTATTTCCTTCATGTCATGTAAACCTCTGCAGGCTACAGAGGGCTAAGCTGATCCTTTACTTGTTGAATAATTGCCCAAGCATTATTTAGCCAGAGTTATTAGGCTACAATGTACTCAGAAGGGGTATAAGGGTTTTCTGAGCTGGTTTTGCACTAAGAGGCTTGTGGCACTCGCTGCCATTGATACACAACACTTGCTTATACCCCTTAACAAGCCATTGCGGCCTAGAGACCTTTTGAAGACCACAACTGTATCTAAATTGTTAGGCTCAGTGCTGATCAATGACTTTTAATGAATTATGTTGATCTTTGGCATGCCAGGCATGATCCCAGAGGCTGTAGACGTGCATCAGCTAGGCTATTATGCCTGCGTTGTGGGATAGGCATAGCCATGAGTCATTCCTCTGCTCAGACGTTGCTGACGCATGCCAGATCTTATAACACCTGGATAAGTATTTTACGTATCAGCTTACCACATCATATGGTATAGTAGTCTGGTGCCCACCTGCAGTCGATGACGTTGCACACATTGGTTGATGATTGCTACGTCTGAGCAGGGGAATGCAGTTTGGAGATCCAGCTAGTTCTGGATTAGTTCAAATACACGGAACAACTGAGGTTCACAGTTCACAGGTTCATCTTATGGTCATGATGCAGCAGTGTGTAGGAGGGAGATTCCTAGATGTGAGAAGTGTGCAGGAGGGCATGAGACAAAGGAATATGTAGTATTAGTGGGGAAAGCTGTGCATGTTAACTGTAGGGGTACCCATATTGCTGGAGATCAAAAGTGTCCAGCAAGAGAAAGACAGGTCAAGGTTGCCAGGGTCAGAGTAGCAGGGTTAATTTTTACAATATATTGTCTATATCGTAAAAATGCATAAAAAGTACAAATGTGTTCTTTGGTCTTCATTTAAATGTTAGGCACAAGGTTATCAGTGTGATTAAGGTTAGGTTTAAAATCACATTTTAAGACGAGAAATTGTAGAAAGAAGCTGGGTATATGACTTTCTGACTGTGGTAACTAGTAAGGTTGGCTTCTTACATGCTGACCAAACCGACGCACGCATGCATGTTGATTTTGTACACCCACACCAGACACGAAACCAACACGCAGATTGAAATATCATAGACTCCGAAACAATTATATTAATTTGGGGACAGGTCGAAAAGCATTAATAACATTTATGGCAATTTAGCTAGCTTGCTGTTGCTGGCTAATTTGTCCTGGGATATCAACATTGGGTTGTTATTTTACCTGAAATGCACAAGGTCCTCTATTCCAACAATTAATCCACAAATAAAACGGTAAACTGAATTCCTTTCTCGTCATCTCTCCTCCTTCCTCAGGCTTCTTTTTTACTTCTTTGGACTTTATATGGCGGTTGGCAACCATCTTTACGATGCATTACTACAACCGACTGGAGTGTGGACGTCAGTTCATCTTTCAATTACCCACATGGGCATATGGTCCTAAACACCAATGAGGAGATGGGAGAGGCTGGACATACAGCGTGTTGAGCGTCACAAATAGAACCTATTTCTATTTTAGCGCTTGGCCACGCAGACGCTCGTTGAGGCACGCGGTCAGGGTGGGTGCAATGATTGAATAACATGTATGTGTAAATGTATTTTGCAGCGCTCACGCATGTGAGCTGTGTGGTCAGCTTGAGTCAATCATACCTGGTAAAATAAAATACAAAAATAAAAGTAATATGCACGTTCAGTGGCACTTCGAAACTATCTCCTGAGGTCATATATATTAGAGGTCGACTGATTATGATTTTTCAACGCAGATACTGATAATTGGAGGACCAAGAAAAGCCGATACCGATAATTGGAGGACCAAAAAAGCCGATACCGATTAATCGGCTGATTTTTAGATATATTTGTAATAATGACAATTACAACCATACTGAATGAACACTTATTTTAACTTGATATAATACATCAATAAAATCAATTTAGTCTCAAATAAATAATGAAACATGTTCAATTTGGTTTAAATAATGCAAAAACAAAGTTTTGGAGAAGAAAGTAAAAGTGCAATATGTGCCAAGTAAAAAAGCTAACGTTTAAGTTCCTTGCTCAGAACATATGAAAGCTGGTGGTTCCTTTTAACACGAGTCTTCAATATTCCCGGGTAAGAAGTTTTAGGTTGTAGTTATTATAGGACTATTTCTCTCTATACCATTTGTATTTCATATACCTTTGACTATTGGATGTTCTAATAGGCACTTTAGTATTGCCAGCCTAATCTCGGGAGTTGATAAACAAAACGTTTATTCTTTCAGTGAGATACGGAACCGTTCCATATTTTATCTAATGCGTGGCATCCCTAAGTCTAAATATTGCTGTTACATTGCACAACCTTCAATGTTATGTCATAATTATGTACAATTCTGGCAAATTAATTACAGTCTTTGTTAGGAAGAAATGGTCTTCACACAGTTCACAACAAGCCAGGCGGCCCAAACTGCTGCGTATACCCATACTCTACCTGCACAGAACGCAAGAGAAGTGACACAATTTCCCTAGTTAAAAGAAATTCATATTAGCAGGCAATATTAACTAAATATGCAGGTTTACAAATATATACTTGTGTATTGATTTTAAGAAAGGCATTGATGTTTATGGTTAGGTACACATTGGTGCAACGACAATACTTTTTTTTTCGCAAATGCGCTTAATGCGTTAATTAAATCACCCGTTTGGTGAAGTAGGCTGTGATTTAATGATAAATTCAGGCACTGCATCGATTATATGCAACGCAGGACAAGCTAGATAAACTAGTAATATCATCAACCATGTGTAGTTAACTAGTGATTATGTTAAGATTGATTGTTTTTTTATAAGATAAGTTTAATGCTAGCTAGCAACTTACCTTGGCTCCTTGCTGCACTCGTATAACAGATAGTCAGCCTGCCACGCAGTCTCCTCATGGACTGCCCATAATCGGTGTCCAAAAATGCTGATTACCGATTGTTACGAAAACTTGAAATCGGCAATAATTAATCGTCCATTCGGATTAATCGGTCGACCTCTAATACATATGTAATATAACCATTATTCTGCACTGTGAATTGATGTGGAATTGTATATTTATTTTCTTGTTGTTTAAAAGGGAAACCATTTTTTTTTTTAAGTTTCAACATTAAATAGAAGATCGGTGAATTACAACACCACTAGGCTGCATTCAAAACAAATCTCCCTCATCCCCCGCAATTTGGCAGAGACTCGAGCCTTTTACTTTCAGTTTTGGTCCACCAACTTCAAACAGCTGTAAAAACTATATTGTTTGTTATTGAAAAGACATTTCACAGCAATGTTTTCTCACGCAAATGGCAATTGAGCAAACCGTGTAGAAGTTTTAGCAACCAGGAAATGACAGAGCGCTTTCTACACTGGCCACTTGACCCGATTTCCCTAGACAACACAGCAACAAACTCAAAACAGTTTTCCCCATTTTCAGATGCCAGACCAGTGGGAGAAATCAATAGATGAATATCACAACACTGGTGGGTAAGTAAGACTGTGAAAAACTATCATTCCACTATTGATGCAGATATATTATGGACATGTTTGAATTTACACTCCAAAAATTCCAAAATATCCTATGTGTAGCACCTTATAGTAAAATTGTCCATTTGTCACATCCCTACTTGTAACATTTACTGAGGTATATTTACTGAGGTAGCCTAGCGGTTAAGATCTTTGGGCCAGTAACCACAAGTCCTCTGCCAGGCACATAGCGATTTACAGGAGCAATTAGAGGTATGATAAGAGTGTCTACAAAATTAATATAATTTAGAAAATTGTGGCATGGCATAGGTTACTGTAGCTAGCTGCTTTTACATCATGTCTCAGGTAATTTTTTATTTTTTATTTTACCTTTATTTAACTAGGCAAGTCAGTTAATAACAAATTATTATTTTCAATGACGGCCTAGGAACAGTGGGTTAACTGCCTGTTTAGGGGCAGAACGACAGCTTGTACCTTGTCAGCTCGGGGGTTTGAACTTGCAACCTTCCGGTTACTAGTCCAACGCTCTAACCACTAGGCTACGCTGCATGCATTGGGTAAACTGCATGTGAAGCTTGTTTGAGGTGAACTTCCATGATATGTTCTTGACATGATAGTAAACTAGCTAGTCAGCAGATTAAGACCCTACCGTTACACTTGTTTACACTGAGCTGCACTGGGTCGAAAACATACCTCAATCCAGTGATTAGAAATTGCATTGTGCTCCGATTTGTCCCATTATCCTAACTGTTACACACGGAAGATTGAACGACTGCTATTTTTTCTGGAAAGCTGCCTTTTCATCCTCGTGCTAGCTAACAGTACCCACAGCAGCCATTGTGTGCCATTCCACAACAAAGGAGCTGATTGGCAGGAATGGCAGTGGTGGCTTCTACAATCTAGCCCTAGAACAAGGGCAGTTTTCCAGTAAAATAGCAGTATTTCAATCTTATTAATGTATCAGTTTGGATATAGGTCAAATTTGCATAACAGTGGCACATCCCATCCCTGCAGGTACGTTTTCCGACCTATATCTCGTGCCTGCTCCGCATTGTCTTAATCTAACAATTAATACCGTCGACCCCAGTGCAGCTCAGTTTAAACAATCATAACATCAGTTGGGTCCGAATCTGCTGGCTATAGTACACTAGCTAGCTACACGCCCTACTCCAGAGTTTTGAATCCTGACTGTAGCTACCTAGCTAGCTATGTAGTCTAACTACCTAACGTTAGCTACAGAAGAGTAGTTAGTATCAATGCAAAAATAGTGGATGAGATTGGGAAGAGAAAACTGTGCACGACAGTTGTGAAAGTGTTTTCAACCAATGTCTATGTGGGCTGCCTGCTAGCTCGCTAGATCACGTTGACAAGATTGAACAAAACGTTTGAGTCTAATTTAATTAGCTAGCTAAACTGGCTAGGTAGCTAACCAGTAAGCTTTCACTAAAGTAAAATGGTTGACGTGCTCTTGAAAAATGTCTTAATTTATACTCAACACACAAAATGTAATATGCCACCCGTTTTAGCTAATAACAGGCAACAAAACAATGACCGGATAGCTGGCTAGCTAGCTAAATTCGCTTTCTTGCTAACGTTAGCTAAACCATCCGTGCTAACACCCAACCAAGACTCGTCGTACATCGTATCATTCTGCGAAATTATGTTGCTCGGTTGGCTGTACACATATCAAATACACAATTTAGCAACATAAATACAGTTTAGCCCATACCATTGTCCGCATCTAGCTAGCTAGCTATGGAAATAGCGAGAAGGTTCAATCGAGCTGGCCCATCTCCTCCCCCAGAATTCTAATCTGTAATTTCACAATTTGTACAGTCATAAAAAGTCACGTGTATACAAAAGACACGGTTTTATGTTTGAATGTTGATAAATGTTACAATAACATGATGCATACCTTACCAACATCAACGTTTAAATTGTTTTACACTGTCAATCCCGGAATATGGTTATTCCCCGTTTAATCCAACCGAAATTGCTGGGTAGAATTCCCATCTAAAATCTAGCATTAATATCGGGGTTTCGAAACCTTGTAATCTGAAGCATTACTGCACAAAATTCGTTAGCAAAACGTTATCACCGAGATTATTTTTCTATTTCCCCCGTTTTTTCTATTTTCTTTAACAGTGGAGTGTGTCCCGTTTCTTTGTTCTGTAGCTAATCCAGTAAAATTGAAACTCATTCGCCTCCACTAATCCCGGTCCAACTCAACAACAGCATCTATTGGCTGTAATTTACATATAGCTAGGATTAAGGAACCTCTGGGAAACCATGGGGGGAAACTCGCATGGAGGGTCGTGAGTTAAACCTGTTGTAAAAACAAACAAACAAATATCACACTCCGCATTAAACATTTAACTAAATAACTAAACATTTAGGCTTGACTGCACAAAAGCTGGTTTTAAAACTAATTGGGACTAATATAATGTATTATAAAGGATGATTATATATAATGGACAATGTATTATTTGGTAAATTAATTTAAGTGCTTTTTAGAATTGACTCAACTATAGTGAAAAAGGAACACCTAAAATATACAATTTCAACATGTAATATGATAACAATACTTTACCTCTGTATATCATCAAGGGGTTGAATTGTGAACTATTTTGGTCAGCCACCTGAGCAGTGCCCAAACTGCCCCTTTGCATGTGATCTAGCTCACTTCATATCCTTGGTGACATTGGCCAAGTGCATAAATCATTAATAGCAGCCTACTTTGCCCCTAGTGTTTGAGTACAGTATTGTACTCTGTCTGGTCCCACTTTTAGAAGTACATTTCTGAACACTTTCCCAACATTTGTTGCTGCACCGTTTTGGGCTTCACAGCCTCTATCATGGCAATTTTCCCATGTAGGATACATCACTTCCACAACTGAGCCAAATGTTTATTGTGACACCATTAATCACCAGTGGGAGCTGTGTGTGTATGTGTGTGTGTGTGTGTGCGCCCATGTCCAGCAGGTAAGAAAACTACAAACAGGATTTATTTGTGAGTGAGAAAATTGTAAATGGGTGTTCAATAAAGGCCTAATCTCAGTTAACCCAGAGCTAAAGCCTTGCGTAATTGGTCAGCTGCTCATTACGTTGTCTGCACACGACATTAATAAATGCTTAACACATCAGAAAATATGTCCACATGAAATAAAACTCCATAATCCTTTGCCCACATTGTTAACATTTAATGACTCAATCTCAGAAATCATTACAGCATTAAGGGTACGAAGTGTTTCCTATATGAAAAAGCCCATATACAATATCCAATGACAATTTGTAGCTTCAGTTTCACTGACCAGATGCCAGCCCTACACTTTGCCCATGAAATGTCGATCCCCAAGTCTTACATTCCACATTAGTCACATCAAAATAATGTTCTCCCAAAGACAGAGTCTGCATTCAAAATGGTGCACTACTTTAGACCAGGGGTAGAGCCCTGGGTCAAAAGTAGTGCACAATACACAGTGAGCTCCAAAAGTATTGGGACAGGGACAATTTTTGTTGTTGTTTTGGATCTGTACTCCAGCACTTTGGATTTGAATTTATACAATGTCTACGGGGTTTGAGTGCAGACTGTCAGCTTTAATTTGAAGGTATTTTCATCCATATCGGGTGAACCTTTTATAAATTACAGCACTTTTTGTACATAGAACACCGATTTTTAGGAGACCAAAATAATTGGGACAAATTGACCTATCTGTGTATTAAAGTAGTCAAAAGTTTAGTATTTGGTCCCATATTTATAGCATGCAATCACTACATCAAGCTTGTGACTCTACACATTTGTTGGATGCATTTGCTGTTTGTTTTAGTTGTGTTTCAGATTATTTTGTGCCCAATAGAAATTAATGGTAGATAATGTATTGTAATTTTTATTGTAAATAAGAATATAATATATTTCTAAACACTTCTACACTAATCTGGATGCTACCATGATTACGGATCATCCTGATTGATTCATGAATAATGATGAGGGAAAAAGTTAGAGGTATAAATATCATACCCCCCAAAAATGCTAACCTCCCCTGTTATTGTTATGGTGAGACGTTAGCATGTCTTGGGGGTATGATATTTGTACGTTTAACTTTATCACTCATCATTATTCACAATTCATTCAGGATTAGCTATTCCATATTCATGTAGAAGTGTTTAGAAACATATTCTATTCTTATTTACAATAAAAGTGACTCCAAAATGACACAATACAATCTGAAACACAACCAAAATAAAACAGCAAATGCTTCCAACAAATTTGTCGAGTCACAAGCTTGATGTAGTCATTGCATGCTATGAATTTGGGACCAAATACAGAACTTATTATTAATATTATTCTTATAATGTTTTGTTGTTGTTGTATTTTACCCCCCTTTCTCCCCAATTTCGACATTGTCTCATCACTGCAACTCCTCTATGGGCTCGGAAGGCGAAGGTCCAGTCAGGGGTCCTCCGAAACATGGCCCGCCTAACCACGAATCTTAACACCCGCCCGCTTAACCCGGAAGCCAGCCGCACCAATGCATCGGAGGAAATAAGGTTCAATTGATAACCGAGGTCAACCTGCAGGTGCCCGGTCCACCACAAGGAATCACTAGAGCGCGATGAGCCAAGTAAAGATCCCCCAGCCAAACCCTCCCCTAACCCAGACGACGCTGGGCCAATTGTGCGTCACCCTATGGGACTCCCGATCACGGCCGGTTGTGATACAGCCCGGGATCGAACCCTGATCTGTAGTGACGCCTCTAGCACTGCGATAATACTTAACATTTTACTACTTTAATGCACATAAGTGAATTTGTCCCAATACCTAAGGTCCCTTAAAATGGGGGGACTATGTACAAAAGGTGCTGTAATTTCTAAATGGTTCACCCGATAAGGAAAGAAAATACCGTCAAATTAAAGCTGACAGTCTTCACTTTAATCTCATAGTTATTCTATCATTTCAAATCCAAAGTGCTGGAGTATAGAGCCAAAACAACAAAACATTTGTCACTGTCCCAATACTTTTGGAGCTCACTGTACGTAGGAAATTAGGGTGCCATTCGAGACGCAACCAGAATATCAACTAATCTCCCAAGAATACAGTAATGGACTGCATTTAGAATCTCACTGTTGGCTTGTTCAATGGAGATAATAACATTTGGAAGACCGTAACGTATCAATTCTGTACATTGTGATTAGTTGTTTACATCCAGAAGGGAGGGATCTTCCAGAATGGAGGAAGCAGTTACAGTAGGCCTCCATCCCTAATGGCACTCTATTCCCTATATAGTTCACTACTTTTCTGGTCAAAAGTAGTGCACTATATTGGTCATAGAGTGACATTTCGGACACAAGCTTTGAATGTTCCATTGTTTGCATTGTGCTCCAAACAGCCGTTGAGTGGCCTACTCGAATCAAAGGACAAAGTGATCCCAAGGCATTGATCTAGGTTGAACTTTCTTTAGATAAATGATCAACAATAGGAAGTTAAGACTTTCTTTTTTCCCCTCACGTGTATGAAAACACTACAAAGTGGTATGGTTTCCCACTATCCAGTAAAGCCACAGTGGAATTAAGGATTACTTAGTTCAAATGAGTAAACCATTAAACTGATAGCTATTTGGTGCACATACAGCACCAAGTTGCATTGGTTCAGTTGACTAAATACACAATTACAGTATGCACAGATTTCAGATAATGCAGCTATATTCATATGTAGATACAACATCAGCTTAAATCCAGCAGCATCCCCGTTTCATTCACATGTTCACTACAGAGCATGTTCGCTATGAAGCAAATTGAACGTCACTGGTCAAATCAGCTACAGTAATCTAAGAAGGATTAAAAAAAAGAAGTGTGGCAAATAAATAAAACAAAAAGTGATGGATTGAGGCCAAATTCTTAATCTTTGTTTTCAATCAGACACCAGAGTCATTTCATTCTCTGGAGTCACAATTCATCCTTCAAGGCTCATAGGGTCACAATCTCTAATAAACTAAGATAAAAGGTTATCTCATGCCCAAATGTCCAATACCATCCTTGGGTATGTAGGCAGGGTATGTATCAGTTTTCAAAAGTCATACCTATAATTCTTCACCTCTGTCAACCATTTTACAGTATCTTCAAGCTGTCTTAAGTTTGGCTAATGGGTGTTTTTCTTTTTTGCAACAGATGAATGTACATATTGAGATAGAGAGACATTGTTTTGGTAGTAACTGTAAACAGGAAATGTTGTCTGGAGTCCAGTGGCGTGCTAGTCCCAAGTCGTACTGACTTCTTCTTTTAAAATGTACCTCTGTATTTCCCCAATCCAAGATGAGCTCTTCTTCTCCTATATCAGTGTTGTTCCTGGGGAGCAATCCATCAAATTGAAGAAGCTCAAATAATGTGCCAAATACATATCAGTCAGAGTATTACTCTAGGGCAGATTATGCCTTGTTTTAGAAGAAAAAGCATTTTAAATGGAGATTCTCTATTAAGCATGCTTTTAAGTCTAGAACTAGTCTTTATCTGTGTTAGGTAAACCAGCTGTCAATGTTGTATTTATGCAACTCATTGTGGGAATGGCAATAATGGCATTTAGTAAATCTCTAGACAGTGAGTAACTAACTGATCTAATAGAGTTAAGATAAATGTAATTGATATGACATACAACATGTGTGATTGATGTGCTATTATGATGAATTTATACCTACATCTTGAGTAAAGGACAAATTCTGTTGATGAATTCCATTGGCTGAATTTGCACCACCATGCACCTGAAAGAGAATCATGAAAGAAGCGTGCATTTACACTATTCAAACTCATATATCCTGAGTTTTGTATCGAACATCCTTCGGTACCACTTTATATTAAATTACACTGAAACCATGTATTTATGTGGTTGTTACAAAGGCAAGTACAGTGTAATTACAGTGTTGTTAGTACTTTGTTACATGGTACATACACTGTTTGCCGTTCAAGAAACACATTTTTTTTAAACATTTGCCAATCAAACTCATGTTACCATTGTGGGTAAAGGTTTCTGTGACAAACTATCGCAAGGAGACGACAGTAGTGGAAAAAGTACCCAATTATCATACTTGAGTAAAAGTAACGTTACCTTAATAGAAAACGACTCAAGTTAACAGAAAGTCACCCAGTAAAATACTTGGGTTTAAAGTAAATGTCATTGCTTAATGTACTTAAGTATCAAAAGGAAAAATATGAATAATTTCTAATTACTTATATTAAGCAAACCAGATGACACAATGTTCCTGTTTTTTAAATTGACATATAGCCAGGGGAACACTTCAACCCTCAGACATAATTTACAAATGAAGCATTTCTGTTTAGTGAGCCCGTGAGATCAGAGGCAGTAAGGATGATCAGGGATGCTCTGAATTGGACCATTTCCCTGTCCTGCTAAGCAATCGAAATGTAACAAGTACTTTTGGGTGTTAGGGAAAATGTATGGAGTAAAAAGTACATTATTTTCTTTCAGAATGTAGTGGAGTAAAGTAGTACTTTAATGTATTTTTTCATACGTATTTTACACCACTGGGAGACGATAGAGTGCCACATTTAGTTGCACACACATTGTGGGAATTGTTCTGCCAAAACCATGACACAGCCTAACTTTTAGTGCCTGCAACTGTAGCTTATATTACATTAAATTAGGGTGACTGTAAGTCGCTCTGGATAAAAACAAAGTTTAATAGGGAAAAACAATCACAGTCATTGCAAGTAGACCCTACTTCAAAATAGTCACTATAAAACAAAATCTGTCCCAGAAAGGCAAAACAAGTGCTAGCTAGAGGTGGTCCTGTTCTAGTTTACCTCGCTCTTGTCTGGGTGCGTGCGCATGGCCTGCACCAGCTGGTCCACTTCCTGGTTGTGCTCCAGGGCTCCCCTCAGAGCCTCCTCTGTGCTCATGAGCCGCTGGCGCAGAAGTGTCACCTCCGAGTCCAGGGTCGACGGGTCCAGCATAGAGTAGCGCCTGTGATCTGGGGACGAGCCCCTCTCCCTGCCCTGAGAACACACACATAAAGCGTAGGGATCAACTGGGTGTTCATTAGACACTAAAATAAAGAAAACAGACTTTAACAGGAATAGACTACCTTGACTTTTATAGTTGTGGGCCCGAATGAACACAACCCTGTTTAGTTATTCAATCCATTGCTGGACAAATGTGGAGGGCTACATCTGTCATTGCTAGGTCTGCCTTTGATATGAATACACAGAGTCAAACATATTTTAAGTCATATAGGATACAGACATGAATGAAATAATAGCCAAATACTGTATCCACTTTAAATAAGAAACATGGAACATTTATAATCTTAATCACGTAGAGCTTTTCTACTTCTAGACCAGAGTTCATCTTTGTGGGAACACAACAAGCTGTGTCACATTGATTAGTACACACCATAGCAAAACGTTTAACAAAGAAAACAAGCATTCCTCCTCGTTTCAGCCTGTTTACTCCCGTTTGGTTACTAGTGAATACAACCCTAAGTTGATGGACACACGATGTGATGCGTAGCCAGCACTGTGATTGACATCTCCCAGCCCCTCCCCTCTCACCAGCAGGAGCAGTTTGTCTCTCAGGGTCTTGATGTCATCCTGGAGTTTCTGCTCCTTCACCCTCCACTCAGCCTTGTGCACCTCTCGGCTCAGGTCTCGGTCCAGGCCGGGCGAGTGGCGAGGGGAATCCAGCAGTAACACCCTTAACTCGTTCAGACTCCTGACACAAGGGGACGATACAATAAAGAGTACCGTTAAGATTTACCCTTGCCTTCCTGATTCAGGGTAGCCTGGTCCCAGACCTGATTGTGCTCTTTCCAACTCCAATGCTGTCATTGGCATGACAGTTCCCCAGAGTTGGCAAGAGAGCAGAAAGAGACTGGCTCCCAGGCTAGATTCAGGGTTGTTTCACTATCAATGACCCAAACATATTTGTTTTTCTCTATGAAAGGCAGTTGACACAGTCAAATACTGCAAACTTAGGTGCCCTAAGAGTCACTGAGATACATAATGTTGTGCTGTTGTCCTTTCAATAAATGTTTGCTTATATTTCCAGGCCTAAGCGCTGTGCGTAATCTCCCTAAATGCCTTAGACTGAGTAATGGGACGCTTTAAAGTAACATAGCATTCTCAGCTATGACAATGCAATGATTTGCGGGGTGAAAAGGCCTTTTAGGCCTACTTTTAAATCAGGCTAATTTTCTCCATTCTCCATTACCTTAACTGCTAAGTGGATTGATCCTCATAAAACAGATGTCTAGCATACGTCTAGTGACTTCATATCACAAAGACGAGTTGTGACTGTTTTGTCAGTCTTTTAAAACGCATGACTCTAGCACAAAATACTGTATGTGTAAAGACGGGGGACAGTTTCATACAATGTAAGCTATATCTTGTAGCTTTGGGTGGGCTGCCATTTTTATTCCGTATTTCAAAGGGAAAATACTAAGCTGTGGTGTAAAATCAATAGTGTTCCCTCTTTCTCTCGCCATTAAATGACCTCTCCTTCTTCAGTAGCTCCTGGCTAATGACAACCAGCTGTCCCGATGCATCATGGGACTTCTTGGTCATGCACTCGAGGTCGGCCTCCAGGCGCATCTTCTCCTTGACCAGGGCATCGCCCTTCTTCTCACCCAAGCGAACTTTGCCCTCCAAGGCTGGTGGACAAAAATAAGTTTGAGAAGGATTTAGAGTTAAATGTTTGGTTTGGACCAACAAGTACTGCAATGTCGGCGCTTTAAATATATATACACTGAACAAAAATATAAACGCAAAGTGCAACAATTTCTAAGATTTTACTGAGTTACAGTTCATATAAGGAAATCAGTCATTTGAAATAAATGAATTAGGCCCTAAACTATGGATTTCACATGACTGGGAATACAGATATGCATCTGCTGGTCACAGCAGGTATCTTATGAAAAGGTAGGTGCGTGTATCAGAAATCCAGTCAGTATCTGGTGTTACCACCGTTTGCCACATTCAGCGCTACACATCTCCTTTGCATAAAGTTGATCAGGCTATTGATTGTGGCCTGTGAAATGTTGTCCCAATCCTCTTCAATGGCTGTGCTCCATATTGGCTGGAATGGAACACACTGTTGTACACGGTAAGTATGCAGGCCATGGAAGAACTGGGACATTTTCAGCTTCCAGAAATTGTGTACAGATCCTTGCGACATGGGGCTATGCATTATCATGCTGAAACATGAGGTGATGGCGGTGGATGGATGGCACGACAATGGGCCTCAGGATCTCATCACGGCATCTCTGTGCATTCAAATTGTTATCGATAAAATGTAATTGTGTTTGTCGTCCGTAGCTTATGCCTGCCCATTCCATAACCCCACTGCCACCATGGGGCACTCTGTTCACAACGTTGACATCAGCAAACTGCTCTACCACACGACTCCATACACGTGGTCTGTCGTTGTGAGGCCGATTGGACATACTGCCAAATTCTCAAAAATGACGTTGGAGGAGGCTTATGGTAGAACATTAAATTCTCTGTCAACAGCTTTGTTGGACATTCCTGCAGTCACCATGCCAATTGCACATTCCCTCAAAGCTGTGGCACTTTGTTGTGTGACAAAACTGCACATTTTAGAGTGGCCTTTTATTGTCCCCAGCATAAGGTGCACCTGTGTAATGATCATGCTGTCTAATCAGCTTCTTGATATGCCATATGTGGCAGGTGGATGGATTATCTTGGCAAACATTTTTTGTGCGTATGGAACATTTCTGAGATCTTTTATTTCAGCTCATGAAACATAAGACCAACACTTTACATGTTGCGTTTATATTTTTGTTAAAAAAAAGGATATGTATATTCAGTCGACAGTCAGTGAAATGTTTTATTTTTATTATTCATTTGTTTTATTATTAATTAATTTAGTTTTATCATTTCGTTACTTAACTTTTTTTTTCATGCAATATATTTGAGAGTAAATGTTCTCAGGCAATCAAATACTGTACATGCAGTTGATAGAGAATGAATGTGTCGTATTTGTCAAGACATTCATGGAGTGCAAAATACAATAAATAGAAAAAAGAGATTACATACATACACACATCTATTGACTTGAATCGGTTTTGGATATCAAAGAATGTACAATAAAAGGTGGCGATATACTCCACACACTATATTCTATGCTCCCATGGGAATTTATTTGACAATGTCTCTGAAGACCAAATCAGGTCTTCATCAGTGTGCGGAGTCTCTTTTCACCTTTTACGCAACATATCGTAGTCGTAGCAGTATCATTTACCAGTTATCTGTGATTTGAGGGCATCGACATGTGATGTGAGAGTAGAGACCTCTCTTTCTCTTTTGGTCAGATTCTCCATAGTTTCTGAAAGAAACGTAAAACCACCGTTGGTCAAAAACCTTGGAATCTAACTACCGTAAAACTTCAATTAAAAGCCTGGGCGTTTATTTGCTTAAATCAATGAACACAACAGGCGCTTATTAGAGAAAGGCTTCTATTTCCTTAACGTATACAGCTTTTGCTCATTTGCATAGTACATTTTGTTTAATTCTAGCATTCACTTCCAGCATTTTAATGAATTACTTCATTTCCTTCACTAATGTGTTATCCCTCTCACACTGTGTCACGTTTGTTTTCTTTTAGTATGCCTCTTGACTGTGCATTTTCGGCAGTTCTTACTTTTACCACGAGGACGATCTGACGATTTCTGCAATAATGTCTATCTGCAGACTGTGGTTACTACATGCCGCACCCACTAAATTCTGCACCAGCAGTTCTAGTGTAGCCACCCCAACTCTTGCGTGGCACTACTGGGTAGTGAATACCTTTGCTGTAACGTTAAAATAACTGTGGGAAAGCAGTGTTTAGCAGGCAGGGGGCGAAGGACACGGTGTGCCGGTGTCCTAGATTTCTTTTTTATAAACCTTTATTTAATTAGGCAAGTCAGTTAAGAAAAAATTTGTATTTACAATGACGGCCTACCCCGGCCAAACCCTAACGACGCTGGGCCAATTGTGCTCAGCCCTATGGGACTCCCAATCACGGCCGGTTGTGATACAGCCTGGAATCGAACCAGGGTCTGTAGTGACGCCTCTAGCACTGAGATGCAGTGCCTTAGACCTCTGCACCACTTGGGAGGCTGCTAGATAGCTAACAGCCTCAATGGCAGTTGGCATGGCATAAAGTAAGTGGGTGCAGCATCTAGTAAACACAGTCTGCAGATAGACCCTTCTCAATTTCTGTCTTTACACCCGATGTTGACTGTTTTGTGCATGCCAGTTAGCTAGCAGTTCTCAGCTGTTAGCAGCCAAGGGCTAGCAGTTTCTTATTGGGAATAAAAACGGATGATTCCAATAACTGAAGTTTTACGGTATGCAAGGTCCTCAAAGTACAATCAAAAGCCTGCAGAGGTCTGACATTTGAAATGCTTTACTATAACAGCGGTTGGACATTAAAGGTCTTTAAAACCATCCTCATTTTCCTAAACATATGTTTACAGTAACAATACAATTTAATTAGCCAGGTTAACATTTACGATACCTTCAACATTCTGTTTTAGCTTAATCTTTTCCTCCAAGATGTCATTATTTTCTATAACCTGAGAGGGAGACAAAATTTAGAGTTAAAATCCATGACAACTCATTGTTTTATTTGTTTATTGAAGGACAAGATATGGAAACACACAAGGAACTAGAAAAGCATGGATATCATGTGGAAGTATTTTACTTACTTGTGTAAAGAATGTTTCTAGAAAGCTAGTATTATATCACATGAATAAGGACATTAGCGCTCTAAACGCAACCTTAGTGCATTTTATAGTTGGGTCACAGGACTCTCATCTGGAGCACAGCATAGCATATACAACCAATGCTACCACAGTTATCCCCCCGGAGGACTCACGTTGGCATCCTGTGGCATGTGGTGGTCATCCTGCACCGCCTGCAGCCGGTTCTCAGTCACCCTCAGCTTCTCCTCCAGGCTGTAGAGCTCCTGTCTACTCTGGGCCTCGGCCTTCTGCAGGGCCTTGTAGTCCACCATCTTCTTCTCAGCCAGCTCCAAGCGCTCCTGGAGCTTGTCTCGGGCGCCGTCCTGCTCGCCCTGCAGCCTCTCCAGCTCGCCCACCCTCAGCTGGGCCTTCTGGAACTTCTCCCAGACCTCCCTCAGCTCCAGGGCCTGCTGGTCACTCCTGGCCTTCGTCTGGGCCTGGCTATTCCAGTTCTGGGTGTTCTCGACCAGCTGGTCCTTGGCATCCTGCAGGCGTGAGCGCAGATCGTCACGCTCCTTGGCCAGCAAGGCTGCCTCGATCTCATGCCTGGCCTTGAGATTCTCCAGCTCCAGCTGGTGCTCCATGCGCAGGCTCTCCAGTGTGGTCCTCAGCTCATGGGGCTCCTGCTGCTGGCCTTTGGCCGAGCCGCTGGACAGCGAGGCCTTCAGGTCCTCAAGGGAACGCTGGTGGTCGTTGACCAGGGTGTCCAGCTTGACCTTGAGGAGAGGGATACAAGATTAGAGAGAGAGAGAGAGAGAGAGAGAGAGAGAGAGAGAGAGACCTACATTTCCAAATGAGTAATTTAATTCCCTTTATGTTCTGAGAATAGTGCCTCTCACCTTCCAGTTGTCCATCATCTCCATGTTCTCTGTAGAGGCCTGCTGGACTTTCTGCTTCAGCTCAATGATCTCCTGGCTCTGTTTGTCCACCGTGGCTTTCAGTTTGTCTGTCTCCTTCTGGCCCGTTGCCACTGCAGCCTCGTACTTCTCCCTCAGCTGGCTGCTCTCCTTGTGGTGCTCCCGGCCTGCCGTCAGGAGCTGCTCCCGGAGCAGAATGGTTTCCGACTGGGCCACCGGCCCCTGGGTGGAGTCCCCGTCCTTGGCCGCATCACGGAGCCGGACCTGGAGCTCCTCGATCTCGGCCCGACGCAGAGCCAGTTCATCCTCCAGCTGCATGACGCGGCTCTGCTCCTCAACTGTGCTTTGCTGTGGAGGCAGAGTGAGAGAGAGAGAGAGAGTCCGTCATTGCCTTAATGTGGTTTGAGTCATTACTGAAACTGTCAGGAGTATCGTTCCCGTAACAGAATGACCGGATAGTGTCAGTCCTGTAACGGGGATGACGTCTTGCCTGAAACAGGATGGCATCTTTCAAGCACCAAGCGTCCAAATAAAATACTTGATTACAGCATGCAGACCCAGGAAAAGAGGCCTATTGAGAATCATATGAGCGTACAAGCTGGGCCAGCAGACTGCTCAGCATTACAGTGGAAATCCCTTGGTTTGAGGAAATGCTTTGCTCGCAGACATCAAAAACAAGTTGAGCTTTTAAAATCAGCAGGTGCATTACAACCTAATCAGAAGAAAGCAAGCCATTCTTTGCTATTTTGTCACTAAAGAAGCCAGGCAGATGCAAAGCCCACACAGAAACCCCCAGACATAACACTACACATAGATAGGCAATCACTAGGAATTAGCAATTAAAATGTGACATTTTCAAACATCCAATTAAAATGACAGAACTCCATGTTTGGCAGAGCAGACATAATGACACGGAGTGCATAGTATGTTAATACAGACCATTGAGGCAAAATCAACGCTACAGTTGAAAGGTTTCTAGGATTGAGATAATAATTAAGTTCAAGGAAAAGGCAAGATTGACTTCGCAAGATCAACGTCGTCAAAAATAGACAACTGGGAATCAAACAGTTTATAGAGAGCTGAACGAAACGACGAGTCCATTTTGTTTCACCTTGGTTCTCTTACCCAACCTCAAGGGTGCTGCATCAAGTCTGCGTCTTCCCTGTAGGTAAAATCAGTATATTTGTAGCGCTATATAACATTCATGACCCAAATGTGCTAAGTGTGTTTCACCACAAAATTATTGTGTGACAGTATATATCTGTACATAACTGTATAAGGCAAGATTTTGGTCCTCAGCAGAACTTAATGGAAGTTTCACATTGGTGCTAATTCTAATATTATGCCACCAATTTAACCTCCTTATAAACTAACGCAAAGTTACGACATCAACAGTGGAAACGACGCTGACTACAGCTGACAATCGCTCCAGCATTGCACCCTGCGAACTCAAACAAGATTTTTGTGAGTGGGTGGCAAAAGGAACGAGGAAAGAGAGCCAAGAGAAATAGAGCTGAGAGCCAAGAGAGAAATAGATAGAGGCTATGTCTGGCACACTACTCCCCATAGAGCACATATGGCTCTTGTCAGAAGTAGTGCATGATATAGGCAATAGGGTGCCATTTGAGACGCGATAGAGAGGCTTTCTATTGGATGTGAGGCCAATTGTTCATTCATTAATGAAATAATCAATTCAGGTTACACTTAGGCAATTTGTTTGCCTGACTACTCAGACTCCTTGTTCTGGCCAAACGCTATACCACGTCCACAGACATTTGTTTCTTATCCGCAATGAGTCTGGATCTGAGTACCTCTCTGACCCATCACCGAATGCGAACACATTCGGGGATTTCTGATTGGTCCAGAAACCTATGGGTTGGGTCAGAGCCAGAACACACGTAGGTAAAGTGGTGGTTTGAAAATTCGTCATTGGCTTTGATACTCTGATTGGTTAAATTACTTTGTTTTGTACAATGCCCCACGTCACCACAAACAACTTCAATGATGGCAGTCTCAGACTAAAGTATTTCGCAATGACAGAATAGCGGAAGAGTTTTAGGGTGAGTTGTCAGGCTTGAAATTTGTTTCTGTCAACATGAAACCTAATATCTGTACAGAGCATTCCTGGCATTGGTAAATACATCAGGGCAATGGCATCCAATTCTGATGGTAGTTTATGCCGTTTGATGACGTAACTGACAGGATTTTCTGTATGAGTGACTGAGTTTGGAGACAGGTGCAGGGCAGGAATGATAAGGATTTGTGCTGCAAGTCCCACAGCAACCAAAACAAAAGATACAGGGGAGAAGCGCAAAGGAAAATGGATACAGGCAGGGGCTCTAGGATGGGCTATCAGTTACCCGATTCACCTCTAATTCTTTCTGAAGCTTTTCTGCTCTCGACTTTTCGAGGAACAGATTCTGCTCAAGCTGCCGAAAACGGGCATGCTCCAATTTCGTCTGAGTCTACAGAGAGGAAAAGAGAACGAAGAGAGACCAGAGGTAGAAAAAAAGACAAGACACAGAAACCTGTACAGATTGAAGAGGCTGTGTGAAAAATACACATCATATGGGATTTTCTGTAACAGTTGTCAAAAGATTGGAGGAGGATCGACATTTACATTTTAGTCAATAGGATTAAGTGCCTTGCTTAAGGGCATATTAGTCAGATTTTTCACCTCGTCAGCTCGGGGATTCAAACCAGTGACTTTTCCGTTACTGGCCCAAGGCTATTAATTAACCACTTGGCTACCTGCCGCCCCTAAACATTGAAAATGTGAAACGTCCCTGTCTATCTTTCTCACTTCTTGTTTTAATCACTATATGTTTGGCACAGGCTTTTGGTCACTCTAACCTAACTGAGCATCATAGTGTCGATGGCTACCAGCCTACTACTCAATAACTTTCACATTACACTATAGAAAGAGCAAAATTCGATCACTTTTGCTAAAGTAATCTAATAAAACACACATTCTCATTCCTTCAAAACATGTTTATCAAACTATTGTTGATCTAAGCTTTTTACCAAACGGTAGATAAATACCTCAAGGTCTCCTTTGGTGATTGACTCTTCCTCCACTCTGAACTGAAGGTCTTCCACTTTCCTGTAATAATATGTCGGCCACAAGGTGTCAGCGAAGTGCCACAGAAGAGCATCACCGACCCAACAAATGGTTTCTAAAACAATTTACAGTACAGTGACTGCATACATTTTTGACATGCGTATTTGAGCCCTGTGGGGAATGAACCCCCGACCTTGGCGTATCTAGCGCCATGCTCTTAACAACTGAGCTACACAGTACCACACCTGGTTCAAAATACATGCGGACAGTGCATGAAGTAGAATTAAATAGGTGTGGGTACTCATTTTGGGTGACCATACTCATCATAAAAGGTGCCAGTACTCCAGCAGTAGAAAATTAGAGGAGTACATACAGTACACTGTATAGGAATGCATTGTCCCACTTCAAGAACTGCATACAGTATGTCAATTCAATCACTTGAGGTACACTTGACTGAGCTTGCCCTGTGCAATGGAATAGTCCCAAAAGTGCTAAATACTCCCTCCCTGAAAACTGGTCAGGTTAAATGAAGCGCACTTTAAGTATGTGAAAGTGTTTGACATATGTATTTGGCACAGGTCTGATCACAGCACCGACAACCATGGATCCGTTCCAAATGGCTACCCTATTGAAAAAAGTATTACTATATAGGGAATAGGGTGCCATTGGGACGCATATTATCTCTTTTACTGGAACAATAGATTCTACTCACAGCTGAAAGTTCTACCAAAGATGGCTAATGCAGCTAGCTAATAAAATGTGTATTTTAAAAGCAGGGCATATGAAAATGACAATGCCCTAGCAATGTTCTTCTGAGTACCATAAATGGAATAATAGAGGGGATTTTCGCACTTGAGGTTTTAGCATTGGTTTCAATTGCCGAAATGACAATAGTAATATCCTGTTGTCATGAAAGTGGATACTTTATATATGTGTATATATATATATATATATTCAATTGCTCTGAGCAATTTAGTATTTATTTATTTTTGTGCCACAAATGAATCATTCCATAGAAATCCCTGACACTGTACCTTTTCTCTTCTTCAAGCTGATTGGCCAGCTCTACTTTGTCCTTCTGAGTGCTTGCCAACAGAGTTTTGACTTGCTGGAGGTTGCTTTCAGTCTCTGTAACATACTGTAATCAGAGAAAAAAAAAACATATCAGGGATGAGCTATACCATGCTATCACTGAGTGCTTTGACAAGTTCTCAGTAAGTACACTTACCCATACTAATTTAGGCCTGGTTTACATGTACAGTGAAGTGTACAATGAAAAGAAACATTGATGGATGAATCATGTTTTATTTGTCAAGTTGAGTAGATTTCTTTGTGTAGATTACACAATAAGGGCAGGTTCCCAGAGGGTCGTTCCACCTTAATAAAAAGCACAAGAAAGAAGATTTTTCGACAGCCGCCATCTCAGATTGTTCTGAAATCGTTTCTGTTGTTAGGAACATATAAGATTAGCATTCCTGCAACATTATTTTGATGAAATATAATGTGATCTCTGAATTAAGCTAATTGATTGCACCAAAATCATCACTTTTAATTTATAGGATTCTTATAAAAAGACCAAACCTTTTTCTAACAATGAGTTACACATTTTCAAAATCTATCTGTCTGTAGTATGGAGCTGTGGTGCTGAATTTTGTTTCTTCCATCTAGGTGGAAGGTTCTGACCACTACATCGTGCTGTTCCTGCTATTAGGAGAAGAAAGTTTGTATTTTCACATCTCTCCAGAGAGGTTCGATCGGGTTCAAGTCCAGGCTCTGGCTGGGCCACTCAAGGAAATTCAGAGACTTGTCACTAAGTCACTCCTGTGTTGTCTTGCATGTGTGCTTAGGTTCGTTGTCCTGTTGGAAGGTGAACCTTCGCCCCTGTCTGAAGTCCTGAGCGCTCTGGAGCAGGTTTTTATCAAGGATCTCTCTGTACTTTGCTCCGTTCATCTTTGCCTCAATTGTAACTAGTCTCCCAGTCCCTGCCGCTGAAAAACATCCCCACAGCATGATGCTGCCACCGCCATGCTTCACCGTAGACCAGAGAATCTTGTTTCTCATGGTCTGAGAGTCCTTCAGGTGCCTTCTGGCAAACTCCAAGTGGGCTGTCATGTGCCTTTTACTGAGGAGCGGCTTCCGTCTGGCCACTACCATAAAGACCCGATTGGTGGATTGCTGCAGAGATGGTTGTCCTTCTGGAAGGTTCTCCCATCTCCACAGAGGAACTCTGGAGCTCTGTCAAAGTGACCATCAGGTTCTTGATAACCTCCCTGACCAAGGCCCTTCACTCCTGATTGTTCAGTTTGGCAGGGTGGCCAGCTCTAGGAAGAGTCTTGGTGGTTTTTAACGTCTTCCATTTAGGAATGATGGAGGCCACTGTGTTCTTGGAGACTTTTAATGCTGCAGAAATGTTTTGGTAACCCTCCCCAGATCTGTGCCTCAACACAATCCTGTCTCAGTACTCTCAGGACAATTACTTTGACATCACGGCTTAGTTTTTGCTCTGACATGCACTGTCAACTATGGGACCTTATATAGACAGGTGTGTGCCTTTCCAAATTGTGTCCAATCAATTGAAATTACCACAGGTGTTCTCAAAACAAGCTGTAGAAATATCTCAAGGATGATCAATGGAAATAGGATTCACCTGAGCTCAATTCCGAGTCTCATAGCAAATGGTCTGAATGCTTTTGTAAATAATACCTGTTTTCACTTTGTCATTATGGGGTATTGTGTGTAGATTGATGGGGATTTTTATTTATTTAATACATGTTATTATAAGGTGTTAACGTAGCAAAATGTGGAAAAAGTGAAGGGGTCTGAATACTTTCCGAATGCACTGTATATACTGGTTGTTGGGGTGGGATTGGTGTGGGGTGTGGAGGGTCTGTGGTTGGCTTTTGTCCATTTCTTTGTCTTACTCATCGTTAAAAAAACCTTTGGATGTTAGGTACTATAATTGAATGTTATATTATTAATAATTATTGTATGCTGCCAATTAAAATGGCCAAATTGGGTGCAATCAATTAGCTTAATTTCTCAGAGATCAAATTATATTTCAACAAAATGTTTCCGTAATACTTATCTTATCTGTTTTTAACTACAGAAATGATTTCAGAACAATCTGAGATGGTGGGTATCTTGGCTTGCTGAAATTTTAAATAAAAGGTAAATATATATATACAGTGCCTTGCGAAAGTATTCGGCCCCCTTGAACTTTGCGACCTTTTGCCACATTTCAGGCTTCAAACATAAAGATATAAAACTATTTTTTTGTGAAGAATCAACAACAAGTGGGACACAATCATGAAGTGGAACGACATTTATTGGATATTTCAAACTTTTTTAACAAATCAAAAACTGAAAAATTGTGCGTGCAAAATTATTCAGCCCCCTTAAGTTAATACTTTGTAGCGCCACCTTTTGCTGCGATTACAGCTGTAAGTCGCTTGGGGTATATCCCCATCAGTTTTGCACATCGAGAGAGACTGACATTTTTTCCCATTCCTCCTTGCAAAACAGCTCGAGCTCAGTGAGGTTGGATGGAGAGCATTTGTGAACAGCAGTTTTCAGTTCTTTCCACAGATTCTCGACTGGATTCAGGTCTGGACTTTGACTTGGCCATTCTAACACCTGGATATGTTTATTTTTGAACCATTCCATTGTAGATTTTGCTTTATGTTTTGGATCATTGTCTTGTTGGAAGACAAATCTCCGTCCCAGTCTCAGGTCTTTTGCAGACTCCATCAGGTTTTCTTCCAGAATGGTCCTGTATTTGGCTCCATCCATCTTCCCATCAATTTTAACCATCTTCCCTGTCCCTGCTGAAGAAAAGCAGGCCCAAACCATGATGCTGCCACCACCATGTTTGACAGTGGGGATGGTGTGTTCAGGGTGATGAGCTGTGTTGCTTATACGCCAAACATAACGTTTTGCATTGTTGCCAAAAAGTTCAATTTTGGTTTCATCTGACCAGAGCACCTTCTTCCACATGTTTGGTGTGTCTCCCAGGTGGCTTGTGGCAAACTTTAAACGACACTTTTTATGGATATCTTTAAGAAATGGCTTTCTTCTTGCCACTCTTCCATAAAGGCCAGATTTGTGCAATATACGACTGATTGTTGTCCTATGGACAGAGTCTCCCACCTCAGCTGTAGATCTCTGCAGTTCATCCAGAGTGATCATGGCCCTCTTGGCTGCATCTCTGATCAGTCTTCTCCTTGTATGAGCTGAAAGTTTAGAGGGACGGCCAGGTCTTGGTAGATTTGCAGTGGTCCGATACTCCTTCCATTTCAATATTATCGCTTGCACAATGCTCCTTGGGATGTTTAAAGCTTGGGAAATCTTTTTGTATCCAAATCCAGCTTTAAACTTCTTCACAACAGTATCTCGGACCTGCCTGGTGTGTTCCTTGTTCTTCATGATGCTCACTGCGCTTTTAACGGACCTCTGAGACTATCACAGTGCAGGTGCATTTATACGGAGACTTGATTACACACAGGTGGATTGTATTTATCATCATTAGTCATTTAGGTTAACATTGGATCATTCAGAGATCCTCACTGAACTTCTGGAGAGAGTTTGCTGCACTGAAAGTAAAGGGGCTGAATAATTTTGCACACCCAATTTTTCAGTTTTTGATTTGTTAAAAAGGTTTGAAATATCCAATAAATGTCGTTCCACTTCATGATTGTGTCCCACTTGTTGTTGATTCTTCACAAAAAAATACCGTTTTATATCTTTATGTTTGAAGCCTGAAATGTGGCAAAGGGTCGCAAAGTTCAAGGGGGTCGAATACTTTCGCAAGGCACTGTATATATTTATAAATGACATGGAACAACCCCAGACACAGATACATTTTAGTCCTGGACTAAAACAACTATTTCAATGGAGAATCACTCAAAGCACACCCCGGGGCGAACCAGAGCACATTAGATATGCTTTCCTGCGAGTGTGTGTTTGTGTGTGTCAGTCAGTTCCAATGATGTACAGCACACACTACTACAATAACATTATTTCAGTGGATAATCACCATTGAGAATGCTTTTTAGTCTTGGATTAGGCTTAAACTGGCTGGGAAACCAGCCCTATATGTTGTCAACTTCCATATCTAACAGATGAATTTGTCTGACAGATATGCAGTTGCTTTTCTCTTAATTCAGTCAAGAGCCCTGTCTTTGCGTGACTCATCAACATCTGCAGACTCATTGGGATGACATATTAGGACATTTCCCTGGTTGAGTCATAGAGTGGGTGCTGCTGATTTGGCTGGTGTGAGTGTGTAGTCTGCAGTGACCGTGACAGCATGCAACTACAGATGTAGGATCTTAATTTGAGCCAGTTATTTACAGCAGGAAAATAGTCCTGCAGCAACAGGAACAGGAACAGCCACACTGTCACCACTGTCCTTGCACGGCCCAACGGCTTTTATGGCTAATTACCATCATCACCCGTGTTGGAATTAGTTACTTGGAAAAGCCACATTTAACAAAAGTAAAGTGTTACTTCACAATATTTCTTTTTGTGGAAAGTACTGCATTATTATTAGTTAAATTACTTTGTGTTAGTTTCATGAAAAAAAATCTCAATCTCAGTTGTTTGACTGTCGGAGGGAGCAAGGCAAGCCGCGCATGCTCTACCAAAGATAAGCGACTAACTAACTCAGGTTTGATCACTAGTTTCCCCTTTCATCTGTGGCGCTGCTTTCCTGTGCTAGTCTACAAGTGATATACACCGAGAGTAGAAAACATCAAGAACACCTGCTCTTTCCTTGACAGACTGAGCAGGTTAAAGCTATGATCCCTTATTGATGTCACTTGTTAAATCCACTTCAGTCAGTGTAGATGAAGGGGAGGAGACAGCTTAAAGAAGGATTTTTAAGCATTGAGAAAAATTGAGACATGGATTATGTATGTTTTCCCCTTCAGACTGTGAATGGACAAGGCAAAAAATTGAAGTGCCTTTGAACGGGGAATGGTAGTAGGTTCCAGGCGCACCAGTTTGTGTCAAGAATTGGGTTTTACACGCTCAACAGTTTCCTGTGTGTATCAAGAACGTTCCAGACGCCTCATAAGTCCTTAACTGGCAGCTTCATTAAATAGTACCCGCAAAAACACCAGTCTCAACGTCAACAGTGAAGAGGCAACTCCGGAATGCTGGCCTTCTTGGCAGAGTTGCAAAGAAAAATACATATCTCAGACTGGCCAATAAAAAGAAAAGATTAAGATGGACAAAAGAACAGACACTGGACAGAGGAACTCTGCCTAGAAGGACAGCAACCCGGAGTCGCCTTTTCACTGTTGACTTTGAGGCTGGTATTTTGCGGGTACTATTTAATGAAGCTGCCAGTTGAGGACTTATGAAGGACGTCTGCTTCTCAAACTAGGCACTCTAATGTACTTGTCCTATTGCTCTGTTGTGCACCGGGGCGTCCCACTCCTCTTTCTATTCTGGTTAGAGCCAGTTTGCGCTGTTCTATGAAGGGAGTAGTACACAGCGTTGTACGAGATCTTCAGTTTCTTGCCAATTTCTCACATGGAACAACCTTCATTTCTCAGAACAAAAATAGACTGACAGGTTTCGGAAGAAAGATCTTTGTTTCTGGCCATTTGGGCCTGTAATCAAACCCACAAATCATGATGCTCCAGATACTCAACTAGTCTAAAGGCCAGTTTAATTGCTTCTTTAATCAGAATAACAGTTTTCAGCTGTGCTAACATAATTGCAAACGGGTTTTCTAATGATCAACTATCCTTTTAAAATTATAAACTTGGATTAGCTAACACAACGTCCCATTGAAACACAGGAGTGATGGTTGCTGATAATGCGCCTCTGTAGATATTCCTTTTTTTTTATCAGCCATTTCCAGCTACAATAGTCATTTACAACATTAACAATGTCTACATTGTATTTCTAATTTATCAATTTGATGCTATTTTAATGGACAAAAAAATATGCTTTTCTTTTTTTTTCTCTCCAAGTGACCCCAAATGTATTATTTTATTTTTATTTATTTTATTTCACCTTTATTTAACCAGGTAGGCTAGTTGAGAACAAGTTCTCATTTGCAACTGCGACCTGGCCAAGATAAAGCATAGCAGTGTGAACAGACAACACAGAGTTACACATGGAGTAAACAATTAACAAGTCAATAACACAGTAGAAAAAAAGGGGAGTCTATATACATTGTGTGCAAAGGCATGAGGAGGTAGGCGAATAATTACAATTTTGCAGATTAACACGAGTGATAAATGATCAGATGGTCATGTACAGGTAGAGATATTGGTGTGCAAAAGAGCAGAAAAGTAAATAAATAAAAACAGTATGGGGATGAGGTAGGTAAAAATGGGTGGGCTATTTACCGATAGACTATGTACAGCTGCAGCGATCGGTAAGCTGCTCAGATAGCAGATGTTTGAAGTTGGTGAGGGAGATAAAAGTCTCCAACTTCAGCGATTTTTGCAATTCGTTCTAGTCACAGGCAGCAGAGAACTGGAACGAAAGGCGGCCAAATGAGGTGTTGGCTTTAGGGATGATCAGTGAGATACACCTGCTGGAGCGCGTGCTACGGATGGGTGTTGCCATCGTGACCAGTGAACTGAGATAAGGCGGAGCTTTACCTAGCATGGACTTGTAGATGACCTGGAGCCAGTGGTTCTGGCGACGAATATGTAGCGAGGGCCAGCCGACTAGAGCATAACTTTAGTGTGTGTGTACATATAGTTGAAGTCAGACATTTACATACACCTTAGCCAAATACATTTAAACTCAGTTTTCAAAATTCCTGACATTTAATCAGAGTAAAAATTCCCTGTTTTAGGTCAGTTACATGCTGACCAGACCAGACGAGTGTTGCAAAATAAATTTAGAAATCCTTTTTATTCAATTATTGCGCGCGCCAACGAGCGTCTGTGACACCAAGGGCTAAAATAGAACTCATTCCTATTTCTGATGCAGATCGCACTGCAAGTCCTACCTCTCCCATCTCCTCATTGGTTTATAGAAGCAGGTACCCACGTGCCATCTCCTCATTGGTTATACCCACATGGGTGAATGAAACATGAACTGTTTTGCCGGTAGTCGTGGTAATACAATGAAAGTTTAGTTGCGATCATCATATAAGTTAAACGATGAAAAAGCCTGGAAGGAGGAGAGATGACTAGAAACGATTCGGTTGGCCCTTTTATGTGTGGATTAATTGTCGGAGTAGAGGTCCTTGTGCATTTCAGGTAAAATAACAACTCAATGTTTATATCCCAGGACAAATTAGCTAGCAACAGCAAGCTAGCTAAATAGGACAAATTAACGTTAGTTTGCAGGTTCAAGCTAATATTACGAGCTAAATTGCCATCCATGTTTAATGCTTTTCGACCTGTCCCCAAATTAATGTAATTGGTTCAGAGTTAGTTTTGATATTTTAACCTGCGTGTCGTGATCGCGTTTGGTGTGGGGGGGCAAAATAAATGTATGCACGATAGCACACGATGCGTGCGCAGCCGGTTTGGGATCTGTGTGAGGATCACCACTTTATTTTAAGGATGTGAAATGTCAGAATAATAGTAGAGAAAATTATTTATTTCAGCTTTTATTTCATTCATCACATTCCCAGTTGGTCAGAAGTTTACATACACTCAATTAGAATTTGGTAGCATTGCCTTTAAATTGTTTCACTTGGGTCAAATGTTTTGGGTAGCCTTCCACAAGCTTCCCACAATAAGTTGGGTGAATTTTGGTCCATTCCTCCTGACAGAGCTGGTGTAACTGAGTCAGGTTTGTAGGCCTCCTGGCTCGCACACGCTTTTTCAGTTTTCTATAGGACTGAGGTCAGGGCTTTGTGATGGCCACTCCAATACCTTGACTTTGTTGTCCTTAAGCCATTTTGCCACAACTTTGGAAGTATGCTTGGGGTCATTGTCCATTTGGAAGACCCATTTGCGACCAAGCTTTAACTTCCTGACTGATGTCTTGAGATGTTGTTTTTTGAGAAGTGCACCAGTCCCTCCTGCAACAAAGCACCCCGACAACATGATGCTGCCACCCCCATGCTACACAGTTGGGATGATGTTCTTCGGTTTGCAAAACTCCCCCTTTTCCCACCAAAAATAACGATGGTCATTATGGCCAAACAGTTCTATATTTGTTTCAACATACTAGAGGACATTTCTCCAAAAAGTACGATCTTTGTCCCCATGATTTTTTTATGGCGGTTTTGGAGCAGTGGCTTCTTTCTTGCTGTGGGTCCTTTCAGGTTGTGTCGATATAGGACTCGTTTTACTGTGGATATAGATACTTTTGTACCCGTTTCCTCCAGCATCTTCACAAGGTCCTTTGCTGTTGTTCTGGGATTGATTTGCACTTAGCGCACCAAAGTACGTTAATCTCTAGGAGACAAAACACGTCTACTTCCTGAGCGGTATGACAGCTGCGTGGTCCTATGGTGTTTATACTTGCGTACTATTGTTTGTACAGATGAACGTGGTACCTTCAGGCATTTGGAAATTGCTCCCAAGGATGAACCAGACTTGTGTCTACAATTTTTTTCTGATGTCTTGGCTGATTTGTTTTGATTTTCCCATAATGTCAAGCAAAGAGGCACTGAGTTTGAAGGTAGGCCTTGAAATATATCCACAGGTACACCTCCAATTGACTCACATGATGTCAATTAGCCTATCAGAAGCTTCTAAAGCCATTAAATAATTTTCTGGAATTTTCCAAGCTGTTTAAAGGCAGTCAACTTAGTGTATGTCAACTTCTGACCCACTGGAATTGTGATACAGTGAATTATAAGTGAAATAATCTGTCTGTAAACAATTGTTGGAAAAATTACTTGTGTCATGCACAAAGTAGATGTCCTAACCGGCTTGCCAAAACTATAGTTTGTTAACAAGAAATTTGTGGAGTGGTTGAAAAAGTAGTTTTAATGACTCCAACCTAAGTGTATGTACACTTCCGACTTCAACTGATATACACAATGGATAGTCTATTGGTCACGTGAGTGTACAGCATATTGTACTTTCACTGTAAATATGTAGGCTATTACACTTTCAAATGAATTTGATTGCGTATTGTTCTGTTTTTATATACTGTCTTTTTAAGCACACAAGAAAATTAATTTCCCCCTGGTGGGATAATAACGTTTTCGATTACATTCCCTTTAAGGGGCGCAGGTTAGTGTTTTTCATCACAAATATTGTTTTGGAGGCAGCTCTGCAGATTGGCCACTAGCTGGCACAGCCACAGTCATAACATCTGATTTTAAACCCATCCTTAACCCTAACCACACTGCTAACCCTAAGGCCTAAATTTAAATTAAGACCAAAAAAGCAAGTGTCTGATTTCATACATTTTTTTTTGCAGGTGGCCCATCTAGCGGAAATCGCTCGGTTCTGCCTCAAGGACAAGACTCATCTCAATAAATGTCAACTTCCTTAATAAGAAGCATTAGAAGCGCCAAAATGAATATAACCAATTGAACGACATATTGCAGGATAAGTCAATGTTAGAGTTTACATAGCTGGCCATAAATGGATGTTTCATGTTTCTTTTTGGATTGGTTACCCATCCCTTTCTACTACAGATAATAATATGATTAGGCTATATCTTTACATTTATAAAAACAAATGTCAGATTGTCAGTCATTCCAATATATTTAATACCCCTGGATCTTCAAGTGACTAGGAAATATGGAAATATAGATTAGCCAAATTGTTTTACATGAGCATAACACAAAAACTAAGGACTAGTCAACTCTGTTACTACACTGTTGTTTATGATTTTGTTGTCATGGAGCACTGATTGGGCTCAATGCTTTGAGATGAAAAATAAATGCTGCTCTCGGGAATTGCATGCTTTGAGCACTACCGAAAAGCGCTATTTGCATTTGAAAAATGTGTGCCATATGCTACATTTGCTCTAGGCCTATTGTTTAGGTTTATGTTGGTGACACTTTGATATCTCGATAATTTGCAGATGTTTAAATCTGTCAAAAGTGTGCGAGTTTGAGCATGTGTCCGTTAGAGCTATGGATTTTTTTTTTCATCAGCACAAATTAGATTGAGCTATAAAAGCGCCACTGGTGGTCTTAAAGAAGTCTCTTTCCACTTTTACGGCTGCTGCGACTGAGTTTTGAGTGAAGGGGATCCTGTAAAATGCTTTCAAGTTTTTGGAGAATAGGTTTTGTGTACAGACTGGTGGCTGATTATTGGTCTATATCAATTATCCTTCCCACCGTCTTGATCAAGCGCTGAAGCTTGACATGGTCTTGTGCTCGTATGTTTCCAAAGACACATGTCAGACCAAAGGACAGCGCACTCTGCAGGACAGATTTATAAAACAGTTGTAGGATATGGCAATCAACATTAAAATGGTTCAGTTTGCGTTAAAAAAAAACATTGTATGTGGCAGTTTCTTTCTCTTTGCAAGGATACAGTCATTGAATTTCAGTTCGTCTATTTCGATTCCCAGATATCTATACGTGGTCACTCTATCGACGGATTCCCAATTGAACTTCATAGGGGATAGTGCAGTTTCATTCCTTCTAAAAATCCATTTCAATGTCTTGTTTTCTTAACGTTTATTTCAAGAAAGTTATCTGCGCACCACTGGACAAATTGCGTACCACTGGACGAATTTGACAGTTTCTTTGGGTGGAAAAACCCACAAGAGCGGTTTGGGTGGAAAAACCCACAAGAGCGGTGTCATCAATCATCAAGTTTGCGGACGACGCAACAGTGGTAGGCTTGATTACCAACAACGACGAGACGGCCTACAGGGAGGAGGTGAGGGCCCTCGGAGTGTGGTGTCAGGAAAATAACCTCACATTCAACGTCAACAAAACTAAGGAGATGATTGTGGACTTCAGGAAACAGCAGAGGGAACACCCCCCCATCCACATCGATGCAACAGTAGTGGAGAGGGTAGCAAGTTTTAAGTTCCTCGGCATACACATCACAGACAAACTGAATTGGTCCACTCACACAGACAGCATCGTGATGAAGGTGCAGCAGCGCCTCTTCAACCTCAGGAGGCTGAAGAAATTCGGCTTGTCACCAAAAGCACTCACAAACTTCTACAGATGCACAATCGAGAGCATCCTGGCGGGCTGTATCACCGCCTGGTATGGCAACTGCACCGCCCTCAACCGTAAGGCTCTCCAGAGGGTAGTGAGGTCTGCACAACGCATCACCGGGGGCAAACTACCTGCCCTCCAGGACACCTACACCACCCGATGCTACAGGAAGGCCATAAAGATCATCAAGGACATCAACCACCCGAGCCACTGCCTGTTCACCCCGCTGTCATCCAGAAGGCGAGGTCAGTACAGGTGCATCAAAGCTGGGACCGAGAGACTGAAAAACAGCTTCTATCTCAAGGCCATCAGACTGTTAAACAGCCACCACTAACATTGAGTGGCTACTGCCAAAACACTGTCAATGACACTGACTCTCCTCCTGCCACTTTAATAATGGGAATTGATGGGAAATGTAAATATATCACTAGCCACTTTAAACAATGCTACCTTATATAATGTTACTTACCCTACATTATTCATCTCATATGCATACGTAGATACTGTACTCTATATCATCGACTGCATCCTTATGTAATACATGTATCACTAGCCACTTTAACTATGCCACTTGGTTTACATACTCATCTCATATGTATATACTGTACTCGATATCATCTACTGTATCTTGCCTATGCTGCTCTGTACCATCACTCATTCATATATCCTTATGTACATATTCTTTATCCCCTTACACTGTGTATAAGACAGTAGTTTTTGGAATTGTTAGTTAGATTACTTGTTCGTTATTACTGCATTGTCGGAACTAGAAGCACAAGCATTTCGCTACACTCGCATTAACATCTGCTAACCATGTGTATGTGACAAATAAAATTTGATTTGATTTTGATCTACATATTTAAATAATGTGTGGGCTGGCTCAGAGGCTTGACCATCGTTCGTTCACGGATCGGTGAACGTTCAAGGATCGGTGAAAGTACCCACCCTTGTGATGTTCCCGTATTCACCGTTCTAGATGTGGGGATGGCAGAGTTGAACTTCACTTGTTAGGTACAATTCACAAGGAAACTGTTGATCCGCTTGATCAGTAGAGAGTTGACACCCAAATTCACCAGCTTGTCCACCACTGAAGTCAATTAATACAATTTTCACTAGGCTATTTGCCTGTTCTAAGTGTTCGTATATGATGTTCAGCATGTCCAGTAACTCATCATCAACACGCCTGGAGGCGCGGTATTCAAATTGGTTTGGATCTAGTTGGGATGAGACACCAGAAATACTGTTTTTTTGTTTTCATAGGTACAGATGTCAGGGCTACAGGGTGTAAGTCGTTATTTTCTTTTGGCCTGGTGTTTTTAGGTACTGGAACAATCAGGAACTTTTTCCATAAGTCTGGAATTATCCCGCTGTCCAGTGACAGCTGGAACAGCTTCTGGAACTGTAGTGCTTGACGTCATCACAGGGATTTGTATATCAACAGCTGGTATTTTTTTATTTTTTTTATTTTACCTTTATTTAACTACGCAAGTCAGTTAAGAACAAATTCTTATTTTCAATGACGGCCTAGGAACAGTGGGTTAACTGCCTGTTCAGGGGCAGAACGACAGATTTGTACCTTGTCAGCTAGGGGGCTTGAACTTGCAAACTTCCGGTTACAAGTCCAACGCTCTAACCACTAGGCTACCCTGCTGCCCCGTATGCTGTCTACACTGTCCATGGCCATTTATGCTGCGATGTAAAATCACCCATGTCAAACCTTCAATAGAAATGGTTCAAAACATTTGCAAAGACAAGGTCATTATCAACAGTCATGCAATGCATCTTTCGTTTGTAACCTGTGATGGTTTGCCAGACTTTCCTACTGTCATTGTCTTTAAAAACATTGTCTAATTTGTCTTTGTCAGCTGTCTTGCACTCCTTGATCTTGCTTTTGAGTCTCCTCTGAACATTTTTCCTTTCCTCTTTACTAGCTTAAAAAACATGAGAAGGCGCACACCCAGAAAAATGTGTTTATCTGAAGGTGCTGACTAACGGCGAATAAACTTTTAACTATCAAAATAAATAAAGTCTTGAGATTTCATTTACGGAGTAAATATACACTCCATGTATAAACTCCCAACAATTTAATGGGTATTTACCAACGTTTCGCATCACGGTGCCTTTCTCGGGGTAATATCATGAATACGTGAACCAGGTTATGGAGACAAACAGGGCAATTAGTGCAAACAATGAGGGGTGTGTCATAATTATTAAGTTAATTAAAAAGAATTAGTGAAAATAAAAATAAATAAAAAGTTTATGGCATATTAAATATATTACGCTATTGTTATCATATAGAAACAATTGAATTTTGTACATCATATTAGCATCAACATGCATTATTGTTTAATTCAATTTCACATAATTGTTTCATATTTCATTTCATATTTGTTACATGTAATCTTTTGGTTCAACCTTAATGTATAATGAGCATCATCAACAGGGGGAACATATTTGGTGCACGCTAATAAGCTGTAGAAAGAATATATCAATTTATAAGACTTGTTTATAAAATAAAGATTTGTTCATAAGAAGGGCATGAGATCAGTCAATATTCTGACCACTAGGGGTCAATGTTTTAGATACGATATCCAGTAAGCCTCCCTTTGCCGTAGTAAGATTTTGATGTTGCCTCCTTTCCTCTTTACTGCCACATGATTTAAACACTTGTTTTTTTTCTGGTTGAGGCGCTCTTTAAATTCCCGAGTCACCCACGGTGACTGTTTAATCGTGAAGAACGCACAAGAGAAGCTTTGTCTGGCATGCATTTAGCAACTTTCTAGTGAAATAAATGCTAGCTTATTTCCTAGCTGTGTGCCTTTGACAGCATGGTTGGAGACATAAACGTAGGTATGGCTAGCCAAAGGCCAAGACGCTCTCTGTTTCCGCTATAAATACTGATTGGTTGAGAGCGCTGGACTTGCTTTCCTTGGCGACGTTAGTTTTGCATCACCAGTGCCCTGGATGGGCGGATTTTTCATATTATTCCATTGCTCCGTAAATGAAATCTCCACCCAAAAAGGGGACTGGGCAATGCAAAAACTAGCATGCACCTTGTCTAGAAAAGAGAGATAACCATGGGAGATAACATTCAGCTTTGAATGGCTTTATGAATGTGAGGCTCAGCTTGCATGAGATTCTGATTCGTCAGAAATAGCTTCTGACTGATTTGTTTATAAACGATGAACATCTCCAGGCGAACCAAAGCGCATTAGAGATGGTTTATTTACAGTTTAGTCCCACTTTGAGTCTAGTAAGCCAGTCCCCCCAGGATTCTGCGATATAATATTTTTTTGCAAAATCAACAATTATTGTGAATTTGACCAATCACCTCACTGTTTCAGCCTAAAACAGTGAAATCATCGCAATATTATTGCATAAAACTGACCAAAGCAGTACAAAAAGAGGGCTTGCAATTTCATGGCACGATGACAAAAACTGACACTCAGGTTACTGCCTACCTGCAGGTGCTGGGCCTTGAGGACACTGAGCTCCTTCTCCACCTCACAGATGTGGCTGGTGGCTTTTGCCACCTCAGCCCGTTCCAGGTCCCTCTCGGCCAGCAGCTGCTCGATGTGCTGCTGTTTCTCTTTCAGGGCCTCCTGCAGCGCAGTAGTGCCTGAAATTTTGCGGGCATAGCGCGACGACGTCTCTGTGAGCTATGGAGGGGGAGGGGAGGTTGTGTAGGGGGGAAGGGTGGTTGGGGGGAGAGAGAGAGAGGGGGGAAGGATGTGAGAGAAACAAATAAGATTAGAGGAAATTTGTCTTGCAGCATTACACTTTTTTTATACACACTAAATTTAAAAATGCAAGAAAAATTAATTATTTCTATGCTGCATGAAATAAGGGGCTTTCATGATATTTTAATTATTATTGAGGACATTTGTCTGGGAGCATTAGAAAAAAAATTAGGAGCAAACTAAAGATACTTTTGGTAATGTAGTGTATGTTGACACCTGCTCTTCAAACATCTCATTCCAAAATCGCCTCCACTCTTCTGGGAAGGCGTTCCACTAGATGTTGGAACATTGCTGCGGGGACTTGCTTCCATTCAGCCACAAGAGCATTTAAGGAGGTCGGGCACTGATGTTGGGTGATTAGGCCTGGCTCGCAGCCTGCATTCTAATTCATCCCAAAGGCGTTCGATGGGGTTAAGGTCAGGGCTCTGTTCTTCAACACTCAGCGGTCCCGCTCTGTGAGCTTGTGTGGCCTACCACTTCGTGGCTGATCAGTTGTTGCTCCTAGGCGTTTCCACTTCCGATCAACTGTAAGTGCTGTTGTGGTAGCTCTAGCAGAGCAGAAATTTGACAAACTGACTTCTTGGAAAGGTTCACGTCTTCCACGTTGAAAGTCACTGAGGTCTTCAATAAGGCCATTCAACTGTGAATGTTTGTCTATGGAGATTGCATGGTTGTGTGCTCGATTTTAATACACCGGTCAGCAATGGGTGTGGCAGATGACGTCTTTATAAAGACGTCATCAGTGTACAAGAAATAACAAATGGGTATCTCACAACAGAACACTTCAACTGGAATGACACTCAGTCACGGTTGCACAAAAATAACGGTGTGCAAACTACGCCCCCAAATATTCTAATGAGCCCCAGCCTCTAGGTGCTGGGCTTGGTGTGGTCTGGCCCATGTCGGGTTTGGTGTGGGCTGGCCTATGTTTGTGATGTGGTGAGGTTGTTCCCAGGTGCAGAGAATAGACCAGACAAGGAATCAGTGGTTAAGGATAAACATAAATACTTTACTGAGAAACGGTAGCAGCAGGATCACAGTACACTAGAAAAACAACAAACACTAAGTCTCGAAAACACACTCAGGAAACGAACACACATGGTAAACAATTTAAGCTTCTGCAAAGGACAACAGAACTGAACTGAACAAACCAGAACTGACACTCGAACGGTCTAGTGGACGAGTTCGGCAGTGTGTTTTGAGCATATTTGCCCAGACGAGGAACTTGATCCAGTTGCTCGCCTGGGTGGAGACGAAACAGCAGAGGAACTTCTCCAACTCCTGGTTGGCCCGTTCCGTTATCCCATTAGACTCTGGGTGAAACCCAGAGGAAAGACTCATTGACGCCCCCAACAGGGAGCAGAAGGCTTTCAAATACCGTGCGACGAACTGTGGCCCACGATCCGAGACAATGTCCTGGGAAAGTCTGTGTAGTTGAAAGACATGGGTAATCATGAGATCAGCGGTCTCCTTCACTGAGGGCAACTTGGGTAAGGTGATGAAATGGGCAGCCTTGGAAAACTGATCGACAACAACCAGGATAGTGGTAAGCCCTTGGGATGGGGGTAATTCTGTGATAAAGTCTACGGACAAGTGGGACCAGGACTGGCTGGGGATGGGCAGAGGTTGGAGCAATCCAGCCGGTCGCTGTCATGAGGACTTGCTTTGGGCACAGGTGGAGCAGGCTGTAACGAAGGATCTCACATCCTCAATCATGTTGGGCCAACAGAATCTCCGCCTCAGGAACTCCAGTGTCCGATTAACCCTTGGATGCCCAGTTAATTTCAGAGGAGTGTCTCCATTGTAGTACCCGGGAACGGGCTGATCGCGGAACATAAAGTCTGTAGTGAGACCCAGCCGGGGTCAGGTTCTCGGGTCTGGGCTTGTCGGACAGTGGTATCAATACTCCATATCATGGGGGCCACAATGCGGGAGCTGGGGATAATGGGCTCGCAGTCCCTCTCCTCATTAGAGACATTGTGTTGGCGGGACAGGGTGTCTGCTTTCTAATTATTTTATCCCGGGCAATAGGCTAGTGCGAAGTTGAACCTGTTAAAGAACAGAGCCCACCTAGCCTGGCAAGTGTTCAACCTCTTGGCTTCTTGAATGGAGACCAAGTTCTTATGGTCCGTCCAGATCACAAAAGGATGAGGTGTCCCTCCAACCAGTGTCTCCACCCCTCAAGGGCACACTTAACTGCCAAGAACTCCCGGTTGCCTACATCGTTGTTGCGTTCCGCTGGCGAGAACCACTTGGAGAGATAGGCAGGTTCTTGTCCCACTCGTTCCGCTGTAAAAGGACCGCCCCTGCTCCGGTGTCTGAGGCATTCACCTCTACCACGAAGTGACGGGTAGGATCCGGATGGACAAGGATGGGTCCGGAGATTAAACATCCCTTAAGCTTCCCAAATGCCCTGTCAGCCTCGCGGGTCCAGCAAGAATGGTTCTGGGACATGCGGGTTAGGGCCACGAGGTGCTTCCCCGCATAAAAGTTGCATATAAAACGTCAAAACGTCCGTAAAACCACTGGACTTGTTTAAGTGAGGCGGGATGGGGGACAGTCTGTGACCGCCCTCACCTATACGGGGTCAAGCAGTCTTCCATTCATCTCGCTCCCTGATTCTCACCAGATTGTAAGCGTTGCGGAGGTCCAGTTTGGGGAAGAATTGGGCCCAATGGGCAAACTCCAAGACGGCAGACATCAGAGGCAACGATTCTTAATTGTAATCCTGTTCAGCCCTCTGTAATTGATGCAGGGACACAGAACTCCATCCTTCTTTCCCACAAAGAAGAAACCTTCACTAGCTGAGGATGTAGAGGAGTGAATGAAACCTGCCTCCAGCGACTCCCGGATGTAATTGTCCATGACTGCTGCTTCAGGGGTCAAGAGGGAGTACAGACGGCCCTGGGGAGGGGTGGAGCCGGGTAGGAGTTCTATGGTACAGTAGTATGGACGATGAGGAGGGAGGGTGGCGGATTGCCTCTTACTGAAGGCCTCCCGGAGGTCAACGTACTCAGGAGGGAGAGCGGAAAAGTCTTGGTCTTCAGTGGATGCCAGGGAACAAGGTGAGACACTTGGTGGGGCTTTTAGGCATTTAGTCTGGAAGTTCTTACCCCAGTCTAGTAGGTGTCCTGTGGACCAAGAGAATAGTGGGTTGTAGCACTAGCCCGGGGTACCCTAGGATAAGGGGGTTCTCGGGAGCAGTGATCAAAAGAAAACTAAGAGTCTGAGTGGTTCACCCCAACCTGCAGTAGAATGAGCTTGGTCTGATATTCCACCTGGCCGGAGCCGATGCTGCGTCCATTGAGGGCTTGAACCTGCAGAGGAATGGGACATTTGCAATTCTCTGGTGAAGCCCCAGAGTCCACGAAGGCTTGAATGTGGTGCTGACGGTTGTCCCAATGGAGGGTTGCGGGTAGTGTCAGAGGGTGACTGGGTACCTGGGATGTAACTGCACAGCTCGTCAGGGTCTCCCCTTGTCCTGGCGAGCCTGGTGTTTCCCATCAACTCTGGGCATGTAAAACGGAGATGGCCGAGACCTCCGCAGTAGAGGCAGCAGCCGTTGCTCATGCGCCGGTCACATTCCTGCGGGCTCAGACGTGTGCGTCCCAGCTGCCTGAGCTCCTTAATTCTGGGCTCGGGGGGGGGGGCTTGGGGTGCTCCGGGAACCGGTGGTGGTGTCAAAGGCGCTGTCTTTCACGTTCTCAGATGCGGTTGTAAATCCTGATGGCCAGCTTTATCAGGGAATCGAGGTCCTCTCTCAATGGCGAAGTCAGCCACTGGGCTGGCCCCTTGGCGGAGGTTGAACAGTCGGCTTGCCGCTTATCGTCTGCTGACTGGGTGGTTGAAGACTCGTCGCAGCTTGGCAGTGAAGGCTAATGTGGAGCTGCAGGATGGTGGCTGCTGTTCTCACACCTCCATTGCCCACGCCGGGGCCTTACCTGAGAGTAGAGAGATGATATAGGCTATCATGGCCCGATTGGTGTGGAACGAGGAGGACTGTAGCTCGAACACCAGAGCGCACTGAGTGAGGAACCCCTTGCATCCTCCAGGGTGGCCGTCATACTGCTCGGGGGCTGGGATCTTGGGTTCCCGGACAGCTTCCCTGGAGGAACTATGGCGACGCCTGTAGCACTGGGTGATGAGACTTGGGCATTGGCTCCTCCTGGGTTGGGGTTGGGCCGTGGTTGGACAAAATCGGTAAGTGTCCAGAGGGTCTCTGATATTTGGGAGAGTTGTTCTTGCTGCCGCAACAGTAGTTCTCCTTGGTGGGTTATAGCATTCTGGATCTGGGTGATCTCTGCTGGGTCCATGTTGAGGCAGAAGCTTGCTGTGACGTAGTGAGGTTGGACCCAGGTGCAGAGAAGAGACCAGATGCAGAATCAGCGGTTAAGGGTAAACATGAATACTTTAGGATCAAAGTACACTAGAAAAACAACACACACTAAGTCTCGAAACCTCACCCAGTAAACGACCGCACACGGTATACAATTCAAACTTCTGCAAAGGGCAACAGAAAACACACCCCTTTTAACATGGAAATCATAACGAGTAAATAGGACACACCTGAGTGATGTTAATGTCTCTAGGACGGTATCTGCAGCCCTCTCGTGACAGGTGGAACCACGACAGTGTTGGGCTTGGTGTGGGCTGGCCCATGTCGGGCTAGCCCGAGTTGGGCTGGTGTAGGCTAGAATGTGTTTGGCTTGGTGTGGGCTAGCCCGTGCTCACCTTGGCCACCGAATACCCACATGGGGCCAACGGGGTCATGTTTTCTGGGTATACACAGTATGTCTGTACTTTAGCCCTACTGCCAGCACCAAGATGGCCAACTGATGTGCCAGAATGTGATCATTAGGGTGTCCTAATGCTCGCTGAGGTTAATTGACCTAATGTGCTACATCTTCCAAATATGTCACCTGACTGCCTGATAAGAGGCAGAGGGGTGACATACACAGACAGACATTTCCATCAATACTGATAATATATCAATACTAGCTTTAAACTACTAATACTAGCTTCAAAAATCAAAATTTTAGTCTCATCTAACCAGAGTACCTTCTTCCATATGTTTGGGGAGTCTCCCACATGCCTTTTGGAGAACACCAAACGTGTTTGCTTATTTTTTTCTTTAAGCAAATGCCTTTTTTCTGGCCACTCTTCCGTAAAGCCCAGCTCTGTGGTGTGTACGGCTTAAAGTGGTCCTATGGACAGATACTCCAATCTCCACTGTGGAGCTTTGCAGCTCCTTCAGGGTTATCTTTGGTCTCTTTGTTGCCTCTATGATTAATGCCCTCCTTGCCTGGTCCATGAGTTTTGGTGGGCGGCCCTCTCTTGGCAGGTTTGTTGTGGTGCCATGTTCTTTCCATTTTTTTATAATGGATTTAATGGTGCTCCGTGGGATGTTCAAAGTTTCAGATATTTTTTTTATAACCCAACCCTGATCTGTACTTCTCCACAACTTTGTCCCTGACCTGTTTAGAAAGCTCCTTGTTCTTCATGGTGCCGCTTGCTTGGTGGTGCCCTGTGCTTAGTGGTGTTGCAGACTATGCGGCCTTTCAGAACAGGTGTATACATACGGAGATCATGTGACAGATAAATAAAGTCCACCTGTGTGCAATCTAACTAATTATGTGACTTCTGAAGGTAATTGGTAGAACCAGATCTAATTTAGGAGCTTCATATCAAAGGGGTGAATACATATGCACGCACCACTTTTCTGTTTTTTGGTTGTTGTTTTTTTTCATTTCACTTCACCAATTTGGACTATTTTGTGTATGTCTATTACACGAATATTATATATTCAAATTATATATTTATATTATATATTTAAATTACAGGTTGTAATGCAACAAAATAGTAAAAATGCCAAGGAGGTTGAATACTTTTGCAAGGCACTGTATTGCATGTCTTCTTTGTCTCCCTCTCTGCCCTCTCTTAATCTCTCTCCCATCCTCTGTCTCTCTCCATCTCTTGCTCTCTGTCAGTCTCATCTTTCAGTCTGTTTGTATCTGTCAGGTCTGAAAAAATGTGTATAATGCAATTAAACGCTTTGGGAGCATTATACCAGTGTACAGTTTTACTTTTTGTTTTTCGTTGTCCTCTCTGATCCAGCACCTGGGGCACGTTTTTAATTGATGTGTGCATACCGCTCAATTATTTATATCTAAAGGTCTGCAAAAATGTGTATAATGCAACTAAACGCTTTGGGAGCATTATACCAGTGTACAGATTTACTTTTTGTTTTACGTTGTCCTCTCTGATCCAGCACCTGGGACAAGTTGTTGTGTGTGCATACCGCTCAATTATTTATATCTACACTAGATGACTAACAGAGGGCGCTGTTTTGAAACCACTGCGCCTCGATCTTGCCACTCACCCACCGTTGTAAAAAATATTTTGAAAGCCATAGAAATGCATTTAATGTCTACATTTGTTTTTGACACATTTATTATATTACAGACATCTTAATAATGCATATTTTTTATTATATGAGAGCTAAACATAAAAAATAGAATATATAAAAACATTTCCGAGTACGTTTTGGAAAGCAATAATGTTACTGTCCTACAATACAACAAAACAATACTTAAATACTTGTAATTTTGTCCTTTAATTGAAATACTGTAGAATCCATTAATTCCTACAGAGCCTCACAGTGGAGGTTTTAAAATACCCACAAAACCTAGAGATTAAACAGGGAAATGACTTCAATCGTTTTTCCACCATTTATTTTTCCCATAGGGAAAACATTTAAAAAAAACATAAAATAAGGGCTGTGTATCGTGTAGGCTTACCCTGGTGTGACGTTTTGAGAACCATGTAAATCTCTCTTGGACAACGTGACTTTTATCAATATATTCAGCTCAATTTACTCTCAGATTCAAATAATGCTAATTAGCATCAAAATAGACATCATGAAAAACAAAAAATCCCTGCAAGCTCCTGCACGTCATCTCAAGCTGACACTTTTGCTAACAGGTATTGTGTACATTTTTAAACTTGCACAAGATAGATCACGGAATTGTCCTTTTGAAGAAATGTAGCCAATTTAATAATTATTACATTTAGCTAACATTACAGTTAATCCAGAGATTCTTACCATTGTCTCTCGATTCGTCAGTCTCGTCCTGGCATTTGTTGTTCTTTATGATAGCCACACTAGCAGCTAATTAGCATTTCATTTTTGGGGGGGGGTAAATACAAGCGGATATATTAATAAAGTCACCTCTATACCAAACACATACAATTATCTGTAAGGTCCCTCAGTCGAGCAATTTCAAACACAGATTCAACCACAAAGACCAGGGAGGTTTTACAATGCCTCGCAAAGAAGGAAACCTATAAGTAGTAAAAAACAAAAAAGCAGACATTGAATATCCGTTTGTGCATGGTGAAGTTATCAATTACACTTTGGATGGTGTATCAATACACCCAGTCACTACAAAGATACAGGCGTCCTTCCTTACTCAGATGCCTTAGAGGACGAAAACCGCTCAGGGATTTCACAATGAGGCGAATGGTGACTATAAAATAGTTATAGAGTTTTTAATTTAACTTTATTTAACCCTTATTTTACCAGGTAAGTTGACTGAGAACACATTCTCATTTACAGCAACGACCTAGGTCATAGTTACAGGGGAGAGGAAGGGGATGAATGAGCCAATTGAAAGCTGAGAATGATTAGGTGGCCATGATGGTATGAGGGCCAGATTGGGAATTTATCCAGGACATTGGGGTTAACGCCCCCACTCTTACGATAAGTGCCATGGGATCTTTAGTGACCACAGAGAGTCAGGACACATGTTTAACGTCTCATCCGAAAGACAGCCCTCTATGTTCCCAATCACTGCCCTGGGAAATTGGGATATTTTCTTAGACCAGAGGAAAAAGTGCCTCCTACGGGCACTCCAACACCACTTCCAGCAGCATCCGGTCTCCCATCCAAGGACCAACCCTGCTTAGCTTCAGAGGCAAGCCAGCAGTGGCTGTAATAGGAGAAAACTGAGGCTGGATAAACAACATTGCATTTACTCCCCAATACTAACCTAATTGACAGTGAAAAGAAGAAACCTGTACAATATACAGTTGAAGTCGGAAGTTTACATATACCTTAGCCATTCAAACTCAGTTTTTCACAATTCCTGACATTTAATCCTAGTAAAAATTCCCTGTCTTAGGTCAGTTAGGATCACCATTTTATTTTAAGAATGTGAAATGTCAGAATAATAGCAGAGAGAAGAATTTTTTTCTGCTTTTATTTCTTTCATCACATTCCCAGTGGGTCAGAAGTTTACATACACTCAATTAGCATTTGGTAGCGTTGCGTTTAAATTGTTTCACTTGGGTTAAATGTGTCGGGTAGCCTTCCACAAGCTTCCCACAATATGTTGGGTGAATTTTGGCCCATTCCTCCTGACAGAGCTGGTGTAACTGAGTCAGGTTTGTAGGCCTCCTTGCTCGCACATGCTTTTTCAGTTCTGCACACACATTTTCTATAGGATTGAGGTCAGGTCTTGTGATGGCCCACCAATACCTTGACTTTGTTGTCCTTAAGCCATTTTGCCACAAGTTTGGAAGTAATTCTTGGGGTCAATGTCCATTTGGAAGACCCATTTGCAACCAAGCTTTAACTTCCCGACTATTGTCTTGAGAAGTTGCTTCAATATTTTGTGAAGTGCACCAGTCCCTCCTGCAGCAAAGCACCCCCACAGTATGATGCTGCCACCTCGTGCTTCACGGTTGGGATGCTGTTCTTCGGCTTGCAAGCCTCCCCCTTTTTCCTCCAAATATAACGATGGTCATTATGGCCAAACAGTTCTATTTTTGTTTCATCAGACGAGAGGACATTTCTCCAAAAAGTACGATCTTTGTCCCCATGTGCAGTTGCAAACTGTAGTCTGGCTTTTTTATGGCGGTTTTGGAGCAGTGGCTTCTTCCTTGCTGAGCGGCCTTTCAGGTTGTGTCGATATAGGACTAGTTTTACTGTGGATATAGATACTTTTGTAACTGTTTCCTCCAGCATCTTCACAAGGTCCTTTGCTGTTGTTCTGGGATTGATGTGCACTTTTCACACCAAACTACGTTCATCTCTAGGAGACAGAACCCGCCTCCTTCCTGAACTGTATGACAGCTGCGTGGTCCCATGGTGTTTATACTTGCGTACTATTGTTTGTACAGATGAACGTGGTACTTTCAGGCGTTTGGAAATTGCTCCCAAGGATGAACCAGACTTGTGGAGGTCTCCAATTTTTTTTTGAGGTCTTGGCTGATTTCTTTTGATTTTCCCATGATGTCATGCAAAGAGGCAATGATTGAAAAAGAAAAGGAGAACCGCACACTCTAGGAGCTCAGATGCAATATTTTAATAACCTAATATCCAACATTTTGACAGACAGATTTACATCCACAGGTACATCTCCAATTGACTCAAATGATGTCAATTAGCCTATCAGAAGCTTCTAAAGCCATGGCATCATTTTCTGGAATTTTCCAAGCTGTTTAAAGGCAGAGTCAATTTAGTGTATGTAAACTTCTGACCCACTGGAATTGTGATACAGTGAATTATAAGTGAAATAATCTGTCTGTAAACAATTGTTGGAAAAATGTATTGTGTCGTGCACAAAGTAGATGTCCTAACAGACTTGCCAAAACTATAGTTTGTTAACAAGAAATTTGTGGAGTGGTTGAAAAACGAGTTAATGACTTCAACCTAAGTGTATGTAAACTTCCGACTTCAACTGTCAAAATATTCCAAAACATGCATCCTGTTTGCAACAAGGAACTAAAGTAATACTGCAAAAAAATGTGGCAAAGCAATTCACTTTTTGTCCTGAATACAAAGTTTTATGTTTGTAGCAAATCCAATACAACACATTACTGAATACCACTCTTCATATTTTCAAGCGTATTGGTGGGTGCATCATGTTATGGGTATGCTTGTAATCGTTAAGGACTAGGGAGTTCTTCAGGATAAAAAATAAACAGAGTGGAACTAAATACAGGCAAAATCAGAGGAAAACCTGGTTCAGTCTGCTTTCCACTAGACACAGAGATTAATTCAACTTTCAGCATGAGAATAATCTAAAACACAAGGCCAAATATACACTGGAGTCGCTTACCAAGAAGACAGTGAATGATCTGGAGTGGCTTAGTTAGTTTTGACTTATAATCTACTTGAAAATCTATGGCAAGACCTGAAAATGGTTGTATAGCAATGATTGAAAAAGAAAAGGAGAGCCACACACTCTTAGATGCACTCAGATGCAATAATTTAATAACTAATATCCAACGTTTTGACAGACAAGCTGTCTTCATCAGGGTATAATGAAGACAGCTTGTCTGTCGAAACGTTGGATATTAGACACAGCTTGAAGAATTAAAAAAATAATGGGCAAATGTTGCACAATCCAGGCATGGAAAGCTCTTAGAGACTTACCCAGAAAGACTCAGATGTAATCACTGCCAAAGGTGCTTCTACAACGTATTGACTCAAGGGTGAATACTTATGTAAATGAGATATTTCTGTATTTCATTTTCAAAACATTTGCAATAAGTTCTAAAAACATGTTTTCACTTTGTCATTGTGGGTATTATGTGTAGATGGGTAAGATAAAAATATATATATATATTTAATCATTTTTGAATTCAGGCTGTAACTCAAGTAAAGTCAAGGGGTATGACTACTTTCTGAAGGCACTTTACATGAATGATACCACCCCATTAGACTGGCAGTTATAGTCATGAAAATACATTGGTTGGTTTATGTCCATGCATGCATGTGTATCTCTCACCAGGCCAGTTCGACTGGGCCGCCCGCCCACTGAGGAAGCCACAGAGCTAACAGAGCTGATGGACGAGCTGCTGGGGCTGTGGGCCAAGGATGACACCCCCATGGCCATGCGCTTGCTCTTCTTGGCCTTGGCCGGGCTGGTGGAGGGGAAACCGATACGGATCACCTTGTGGATGGGTGCGAACAGTCCAAACCTGGGCGGACACTGGAAGTACCTGGGTCAGAGGTAGAGAATGACCGATATGGGTTTTTAAGGGCTAATGATGATTTGTGGGGGTCAAGGAAGTTGACATTTAATGCCAATAATAAATATAATGAAATGTTAACTTTTTGATGAGAAAAATTCCCAGCGACAGCCATGTATCAATACAATCAATTTGACTTTGTTTTTAAACAAACGACATAACGGTAAGAATTTATTTGAATGGTGAATCTCTTGATAAACTGGGTACATCAAGATGGTATAGGCCTACACACAATATAGGTGAAATCATATTCAATAGGACTGTGTGCATGCATTGAGTTATTGAGCTCGGTTTGACTGATTTCAGTGGTCTATTGGGCTACAAATGGCAATCTGTTTCCCTTTCATTTAGGACCATAGGCCTACAAGCTAGGCTTCCGTTGCGTCCAGAGGCAGTTTGGAACTCGGTAGAGAGTGTTGCAACCGAGGACAGACGATTTGTACCCACTATGTGCTTCAGCACTCAACGGTCCTGTTTTGTGAGCTTGTGTGGCCTACCTAGGGTTGTACATTTTGGGGAATATTCAGAGGTGGAAACTTTGTGAGAATTATATGCAAATTTATACCATTTAATTGTTTTTTGCATTGGATATATTTTTATTACCTTTAACTAGGAAAGTCAGTTAAGAACGAATTCATATTTTCAATGACGACCTAGGAACAGTGGGTTAACTGCCTTGTTCAGGGGCAGAACGACAGAGTTTTACCTTGTCAGCTCAGGGACTCGATCTTGCAGCTCCTAGTCCAACGCTCTAACCACTAGGCTACCTGCCGCCCCGGATATATTTATCTTATCATAAGTAAACATAATCGCAAATGATTAAATCCTTCCAATAGAAATAAAAAACACTATTTAGTTACGAATTGAACTTTAATTAAATGAGTTCACTCTTCACATGGGATGATTTCACTGAACAAAAAAAAGGAAACATTGAATGATCCATCTTATCTCCCAAAAACGTTTTCAACATACATTATAAAATGATAGTCTAGAAACTACAAGTCTAGAAACTAAAGGTCTGGTTGTCTTCCTCTCAGGCTTCCGTGTCTTCTCCCTGGACCTCCTCAATGTCCACCTCTTGAACATCAGACTCTGAGGCCTCATCTTCACTGTCACTTTCCAACCTTGTTGAGGATGGCTCATTGTCAGACTCAAAATGCCTCATATTTGCCCGGATGGCCACCAATTTTTCAACCCTTGTATTTGTCAGCCTGTTGCATTCGTTGGTGTGTGTGTTCCAAACAAGGACCAGTCGCGCTCTGAGGCGGATGATGTTCGTGAGATTTGGAGGATGATGGAGGCAACAGGGGAAAGAGCCTCAGATCCACAAAGTCCTCTCCACCAGGTGGCTGAGATATGTTGGCACGACTGCCATATTGCATCTCCATCCCAAAGCCCTTGCTTGGAAGTGTACGTCGCCAGACTGCCAAGAACATTGCCCTCATCAAGGCCAAGGAGGCGAGACACAGTAGTGATGACACCCTAGGCCTTGTTGATCTCAGCACCAGACATGATACGTTTGCCAGCATACTTGGGGTCCAACATGTACGCTGCGGCGTGTATGAGCTTCAGGCAGAAGTCTTCATGCTTTTTGATGTATTTCAGAACTGCAGTTTCCTCTGCTTGGAGCAACAGTGAAGTGGGCAGGGCAGTATGGATTTCTCCTCTTACATCTACAAGCAGAGTCTGAACATCAGACAGATTGGCATTGTCTCCCTCAATCCGTGCAAAGGCTTCTGCTATAGGTTTCAGGAGTTTCAAGCTGCTTACCACGGTCTCCCAAAATACATCATCCAGGAGGATCCTCTTGATAGAGCTGTCCATATCAGCAGTCTGTGATATGGCCATTTCTTGGAGAGACTCCTTCCCCTCCAGGAGACTGTCAAGCATGATGACAACACCACCTCAAGGGTGTTCCTGGGCAGCTTCAATGTGGTGCTCTTATTCTTCTCACTTTGCTTGGTGAGGTAGATTGCTGCTATAACTTAATGGCCCTTCACATACCTAACCATTTCCTTGGCTCTCTTGCAGAGTGTAACAATTTTTTTCAGTGACATGATGTCCTTGAGTAGCCGATTCAATGGAAGAGCAGCACAGCCAATGGGTGTGATGTGAGGGTAGGACTCCTCCACTTTAGACCAAGCAGCCTTCATGTTCGCAGCATTGTCTGTCACCTGTGCAAATACCTTCTGTGGTCCAAGGACATTGATGACTGCCTTCAGCTCATCTGCAATGTAGAGACCCGTGTGTCTGTTGTCCCGTGTCTGAGCTCTTGTAGCATACTGGTTGAGGGGTGGAGATTATGTAGTTAATTATTCTTTGCCCACGAACATTCAACCACCCATCAGAGATGATTGCAATACAGTCTGCTTTCTATATGATTTGCTTGACCTTCACTTGAACTTTGTTGAACTCTGCATCCAGCAAATGAGTAGATAAAGCATGTCTGGTTGGAGGGGTGTATGCTGGGCGAAGAACATTCAGATCCCTTCCAATACACATTGCCTGTGAGCATCAGAGGTGAACCAGTTGCATACACAGCTCGAGCAAGTCATTCATCAGCATTTCTCTGATGAATGAGAAGGAGGACCATGAGCTGTTGCTATCAATAAGGTGTCCGATTCATCATTTTCACCTCGAATAGAATTAAAGGGACTTTTGTCAGAGGTTGCTTGTTGTGAGCACTGAGGGAACATTATGCACTTGGCCAGATGGTTCTGCATCTTTGTTGCATTCTTCGCATATGATTTGGCACAGTATTTGCAAATGTACACAGCTTTTCCTTCTGCATTAGCTGCAGTGAAATGTTTCTACACATCAGCTAGTGTCCGTGGCATTTTCCTGTAAATATTAGAAAACAATGAGTACATTTAAATAAATAAAAATCCATGTACAGATAAATAGTTAAGCAGTTAGATTAAACAACTCCTTTGTAAGATAAATGGTTTAAAATGAAACGTATGGAAACAAGTGAATTAACACTCCTCAGTTAGCAGGCTCAAGCAAAATAAAACCCACATGGTAGCAAAACCTAACTAGCAGAAATTGTTAACAAGTTAGTAGTGATTTAAACACACTTTGCTCTAGGCTGCTATTTACTTGTTAACAAAAGTTATGTAGGTCACAAAATATATTCACCCCACCCAGTATTGTAATCAAAACTTACCAGAAAGCATGTAGTCCTTGGCACAGACAGTGTAGTAATGTGGGTTCAATAGCATCTCATTAGTGTGTAAGATCTTGAGAATTAGCTTTACATTTGATAGAAGAATGCACTGTACATGCAGATGTCACGCTGGTATAAAGGATTTGGAGACAGACACAGGGACACATAATAGCGTTTTTAAATACACCCAAAACAAACACGTATACAAAACACTGGGATGTACCTAAACAAAAGAGCGAGGGTAAACCTTGAAGAACGACACGGGATGAGACCCGTAATACACAATGCACAAAACACACAGCACAAAAGCTGAAACAACGCAATGGTAATCACACAACCAACGGACATGGGAACAATACCCAACAAGGACAATGGGGAACAATACCCGACAAGGACAATGGGGAACAGAGAGCACATATATAACCTGCTGTATTAATCAGGGGAAATGGGAACCAGGTGTGCGTAATCCAAAAAGTCTGGGGTTGATGATAATGAATCCAGTTCAGTGAAGCCAAGAAGGCCGGTGACGTTGACCTCCGGAACTGGTGAACAGAATGAGCAGCAGTACCGGGGTGGATCCGTGACAGCAGAGGGTTGCAATTCCATTAAATTGGGGATAGTTTAACCAAAAAATGTCCAGAAATTTATCGGAAAGTTTTTGACCCTTTGCAACCCTAGGCCTACCACTTCGCAGCTGAGCCGTTGTTGCTCCTAAATGTTTCCACTTCACAATAACAACACTTACAGTTGACCGGGAAAGCTCTAGCAGGGCCAAAATTTGACGAACTGACTTGTTGGAAAAGGTGTTATCCTATGACGGTGCCATGTTGAAAGTCACTGAGCTCTTCAGTAAGGCTATTCTACTAATAATGTTTGTCTATGGAGATTGCATGGTGGTAGGCTCAATTTTATACCCCTGTCAGAAATGGCTGAGGCTGAAATAGCCAAATCCACTAATTTGAAGGGGTGTCCACATACTTTTGTATGTATAATGTATGTATCTTGTCCATGCCCACAGTGCCTCTCCATGGTGCAGTTGGAGAGGTGCACTGCTACGCTCTGTCAAGGTCATCTAACATAAATCATGTAGCCTATACGTAGAAGTATATAGCCTCTTTGGCCTTTTTTGTAGCCTACAGGGCAACCAAATGTATGACAATGTCATGAAAGAGACACTTTTTACATCATGTGTGTTTCCAATTAAATAGCCCAAATGGTGGCCCATATCAAATACAAATGCGCTTCGACGTGAATATGAATTAACGTTTTATCAAACACACCATATCCTAAAAACGTACAGATAAAATGGAAAATAGCCTATGGAATGAAATTAGACTACACACGACTGCTGTACGCGAGTTCCACTTAGTGGGCTAAATTGCCATGATAATCGTCAATTTCTGAGCTGATCATGGCTAAGGATAAAATCCAGACAGAATTTTCCAAGATAACACAATGCCTGATAAACTTGGGTAGCTGACATAGGCGGCAAGTGAGTTTCAAGTTTGGGGAAATGTACAATTTATTATACTATTTCTACCGATCTGCAGTTTAATTTCAATAATAACATTTTCATTTCTCATTTATCTCTAATAATACAAATGTAAATTAAAATGATACAAATCTGAAAGTAAGAATTAAACTAATGCAAGAGCACCAGCTTCTGCCATATGGACACATTGATACACCGTGAGCCATTGGCGGAGAAAGAAATGAGCGCATGGAACTCAGAGATAGCCTATAGGCCTATAGCCTATAGGCCAATGCAGCAGTAGTCCTATAACTTCCATTGTCAACTAAGTAAAAATGCATTCATCTCTCTACTCTGCCTGTCTGCCTCCCCTTCTATCTGTTTGACTTGAAGTGTTGCTCGTGAATTGCAACATTATGTCAAATAAATCAACAGTGTCTGGCCCGAAGCTGTTGCTATAGCGAACTTGCAACATTGTAACAACTATCCACTGTGCAAACACTGGTTGAATCAACGTTGTTTCCACGTCATTTCAACAAATAAAATCTACATGATGACATTGAATCAACCTGGAAAAGGGATTGGATTTGCAAAAAGTCATCAATGCAAGGGAATTGTCTTTTCTCACCTGTAATTTTTTTACCTAAATCCAATGACATGGTGATTTTTCAACCAAATGTAAATCAAAACTAGATGTTGAAATGACATCTGTGACCAGTGGGTAGCCTATTCCGAGCCCTCAGAGTTTCTTGTGCTAATAAACTGTTGTTACCATATTTAGAAAGCATTTCAATCATGTCATGCCCTATTGCCCCACTTTTTTGAATAGGAAAAAAGTCATACATGATTTTTCATATTTTCTGAATATTTGTATGAATTTGAGCTTGTGTCCTCAGAAGTGAGCACACCTTAGCAATTTTTTTTATTTTTTATTACCAGAAAGGTAAGTTTCAGACCCCAAAAATGTTGCAGCTCAAATAATCATAATGGGGGATATTTTTACTTGGAAGGACGTCTACCATGGATCACTAAATAATGATTATGATCACACTTCCTCAATTTAAATATTATGGAGACACACCGATACATCTGTCTGCCAAGCATGAGTTATCAGTGTAGCCTGTCATCGTCTAGACATGACGTTGAAATATCTTCAAGCCTAGAATAAAACCTTCTACCCCAGGTTTCTGTTATAAGAGTCAATTTAATAAAAAATAAAAAAAATTAAATCCATTTGGAAAAATTAATCCTGTGCAAATCGTCCTTTGGAATAAAGCAAATGCTTGGATAATAATTTCATAACACAGCAAATAATAGGTTTATCGGCGTAGAGTGCACCGCATCATCCCATGGGATCTGTCAAGGCTGCGCACAGCAGAATATCACTGAAATATTCTAGTTCCTACACATCACCTTCTATATACAAACATAGGCCTTTTATAAGTTGATAAGCAAATGGGCAGTATCATGTTCATGCCAGTCCTCCCTAGAATGCAAAATGTGTCTTCCTAGTAGGACTAGAGTTGACTCTTTTAACTCCAACCACAGGAGTCGGAGTCGACTCCAACTAATGAATGAGACGAGTGAAGGACGCTTGGGCTTTTCACTGAGTGTACAAAACATTAAGAACAGCTTCCTAATATGAGTTGGAACCCCCCTTTGCTCTCTCCGAACAGCCTCTATTCGTCGGGGCAATGAACTCCACTGGGATGCTGGGGCGGCAGGTAGCTTAGTGGTTAGAGTGTTGGGCCAGTAACTGATAGGTTGCCTAGATCTAAACCCGAGCTGACAAGCTAAAAATGTCGTTCTGGCCCCTGAACAAGGCAGTTAACCCACTGTTCATAAGCCGTCATTGTAAATAAGAATTTGTTCTTAACTGACTTGCCTAGCTAAATAAAATAAATGTGACTCCAATGCTTCCCAGAGTTGTGTCAAGTTGACAGTGTCACGCCTTGGTCTTAGTATTTTGTGTTTTCTTTAATTATTTGTTCAGGCCAGGGTGTGACATGGGGTTATTGTATTGTCTTATTGGGGTTTTTGTAGGCATTGGGATTGTGGTTGATTAGGGGTGTGTCTAGTATAGGCTTGGCTGCCTGAGGCGGTTCTCAATCAGCAGTCAGGTGATTCTCGTTGTCTCAGATTGGGAACCGTATTTAGGTAGGCCTGAGTTTCACTTTGTATTTCGTGGGTGATTGTTCCTGTCTCTGTGTTGTGTCACCAGATAGGCTGTAATTAGGTTTCACGTTCCGTTTGTTGTTTTCGTATTTGTATAGTTATTTCATGTGTCACTTTGTTCATTAAAGTCATGATTAACCACTACGCTGCATTTCGGTCCGACTCTCTTTCAACAAACGAAGAACGCCGTTACAGACAGGAGGTCCTTTGTGTGGTGGACCATTCTTGAAACACATAGGAAACTGTTGAGTGTGAAAAACCAAGAAGCATTGCAGTTCTTGACACAAATTGGTGCGCCTGGCACCTACTAACATACCCCGTTCAAAGGCACTTAAATCTTTTGTCTTGCCCATTTTTTAAAATGTGAATATTCAGTCAATTTCATTGTTTTAGGTTGGTTTTTTAAATGTATGATATGTCACCTGTTTTGTTTGTGTTACTTTGTACATGCTAAAACACAGGGCGGCGGGTAGCCGAGCGGTTTACAGTGGTTGGGCCAGTAGCCGAACACTCTCCGAAGGTGTCTCAGGGGAGCAGGGATGTGCAAAAAGCTCATTTCCAATTAATAGATATGTGAAACAGGACAAATATAAGCACCCACCAAATGATTTATTATTATTTAAAGTCTTATGACTAATACCCTTAATGTTTGAGTAAAATTTTAATAAATGTTTTGCTTCTACCTTGCAAGGAATGGGCCATAGTTAAAACATCGAAGGAAGGGATAATTAATGAGTAATTGACATCGGACATCATGCATCCCAATGTCTGTAAAGGAGCGACTGGAGAGAGTTTCATAGCGCATTTAGTATATCTCTTAGAAAAAGATTCCCATGCTATGTCTCGGCCACGTAAATACATGGTGAATTTCCTGTTCTCTCTGCTACAGCATGGTACCGGAGCGCCAAGTCTAGGTCCAAAAGGCTCCTTAACAGCTTCTACCCCCAAGCCATAAGACTGATGAACATTAATCAAATGGCCACCCGGACTATTTACATTGACCCCCTCACCTTTTGTTTTTACACTGCTGCTACTCGCTGTTTATTATCTCTGAATAGTCACTTTACCCCTACCTACATGTACAAATGACCTCGACTAACCCCCGCACATTGACTCTGTACCCCTGTATATAGCCTCGTTATTGTATTTTATTGTTACTTTTTTATCGATATTGGTGCTCACTACTAGGTTCCATCATGTCAAGTGGAATCAAGTCCTTTCTAATCAGAGGTTATGAGAGAAAGGTGGCAATGAGGAATTAAGACTAGCCTTTCAAGACTATTGGGAAACATTACATTCATTTTAGTGGCATGTTGGAAAAGTTATATCAATGTTCTAGTATGTATTATGTCATTAATAATATAGTACTGTTAAATGTGATGCAAGTCATGACTAGTTGCTGTCGAGCATTCCTTCACATCAAAAGGTATTTTAATAGAAATCAATCACTTTGAGAGGCGGAAAACATGCTTTTAGTTAAGTGGATTGAAATAAAAGCTTTCTAAGGCATATTTCAAACATCAAATATGTAAGTTGAGGAAACTAGAGCATGTTGCCGCTAGTATATGTTAGCACAGCTACTTTCCATCTCAATTTTTATTTTTTGATTTAGGGATTCATTTTGTAGGTAGAAGAGTGAAGTCATATTCTGGAGAGTGGAGTCATATTCTGTTTGCCACAGTGATTTATGTTTCCACCATTTTGGAAATAATTCAGTTGAATATTGTGTTACAGAGGGGAAGGCCTAGCTCTAAATATTTACCATACAGTGGGATTGCAGCTAAAAGAGAATGATGCTGTCTTGTCTGACACTAAACCACACATGATAGATTTGTTTAAGCCACTACTAGGCCTACAGTCTGATCTGCCAGACAGATCTGTGTGGGGGTTTTGTGTGCGTGCATGCGAGTGTGTGTGTGTAGGAGAGTGAGAAAGAGACAGTGAGAGACACATTTAAATAAAGAGGGAGTTAGATCAAGTAGGAGAGGGGGAGAGAGAAGACACACACACAGAGAGGGAGAGAGAGATACCTGGTTCCAGCCACTGCACCGTCATTCTTCCCCAGGGCTCGTCCAACTCCACGCCGCACCACTCCACCCTTGGCAAAGTCAGTCTCCCCACGTAGCGCACCACTCCTGTCTTAGTGCCCCCCACCTGAAAATACAAAGGAGCATGATGAACAACTGCAACATCTTGGGAATTATCATGTCCAAAATACCTTGCGTAGTAAGATAAAATATAGAACAACTGCAACTGAGGTAGACATGAGGTTGTCTCTGTTTCTTTTTGCTTGTTTGTTTCTTGGTATTTTTGTTATTTCAGATGCCCCCAAAATATGCATACTTGAAAAAAAGATCTGTTGTTTGCGACATCCTTTTCCAACTGTGCAAAGATGTTCTTACATGTTTATAAATAAGGTATGTAGTGTGGCGTAATCCTGCACGGCGCCTTCACCGCTACAGTATATACTGTATACCAAAAAAGGTAACAATAACCATTGGGCTACTTTCAGTGACAATGGAGTGTTGCCTTTTTAGAAGGTGGATTGGGATGTTATGCATGTATCCCATAGTGACACTAAAGGATGTAGACACATAAGGGTGAAATCAGACAGGCATCTTGGTGTTGCATGGGTAGACATCGAAGTTGACAACTCGGAGTTAACAACTCGGAGTTGACAACGGAGCGACAGAGCTGATGTGTAATCGTGCATGACTGAAACAGCTGATATGGCCTACATTCTATGTCTGAAAAGGTCACAGCCGGTTACGCTAATGCGATCAGACAGACTG